>NC_082725.1:69659410-69953677 GCF_030144855.1 Hypanus sabinus | reverse complement strand
CGATCTCACCAGCGATCGAGAAGCAGACTCCTCTCTCTGGTATCAGAACGATCTGAACCTACCAGCAACCAAGAAGCAGACTCACCTCTCTGGTATCAGAGCGATAGGATCCCACCAGCGATCGAGAAGCAGACTCTTCTCTCTGGTTTCAGAGTGATCCGATCCCACCAGCGATCGAGAAGCAGACTCCTCTCTCTGGTTTCAGAGCGATCCGATCTCAGCAGCCATCGAGAAGCAGACTCCTCTCTCTGGCATCTGAGCGGTCCGAACCCACCAGCGATCGAGAAGCAGTCTCCTCTCTCTGGTTTCAGAGCGATCCGATCCCACCAGCGACCGAGAAGCAGACTCCTCTCTCTGGTATCAGAATGACCCGATCCCACCAGCGATCGAGAATCAGACTCCACTCTCTGGTATCAGAGCGATCCGATCCCACCAGCGATCGAGAAGCAGACTCACCTCTCTGGTATCAGAGAGATCCGATCCCACAAGCGATCGAGAAGCAGACTCCACTCTCTGGTATCAGAGCGATCCGATCCCACCAGCGATCGAGAAGCAGACTCCTCTCTCTGGGATCAGAGCGATCCGATCCCACCAGCGATCGAGAAGCAGACTCACCTCTCTGGTATCAGAGCGATCCGATCCCACCAGTGATCGAGAAGCAGACTCCTCTCTCTGGTAGCAGAACGATCCGATCCCACCAGCGATCGAGAAGCAGACTCACCTCTCTGGTATCAGAACGATCCGATCCCACCAGCGATCGAGAAGCAGACTCACCTCTCTGATATCAGAGCGATCCGATCCCTCCAGCGATCGAGAAGCAGACTCACCTCTCTGGTATCAGACAGATCCAATCCCACCAGCGATCGAGAAGCAGACTCCACTCTCTGGCATCAGAGTGATCCGATCCCACCAGCGATCGAGATGCAGATTCCTCTCTCTGACATCAGAGTGATCCGATCCCACCAGCGATCGAGAAGAAGACTCCACTCTCTGGTATCAGAGCGATCCGATCCCACCAGCGATCGAGAAGCAGACTCCTCACTCTGGTATCAGAACGATCCGATCCCACCAGCGATCGAGAAGCAGACTCACCTCTCTGGTATCAGAGCGATCCGATCCCTCCAGCGATCGAGAAGCAGACTCCACTCTCTGGTATCAGAGCGATCCGATCCCACCAGCGATCGAGAAGCAGACTCCACTCTCTGGTTTCAGAGCGATCCGATCCCACCAGCGATCGAGAAGCAGACTCCACTCTCTGGTTTCAGAGCGATCCGATCCCACCAGCGATCGAGAAGCAGACTCACCTCTCTGGTATCAGAGAGATCCGATCCCACAAGCGATCGAGAAGCAGACTCACCTCTCTGGTATCATAGCGATCCGATCACACCAGCGATCGAGAAGCAGACTCTTCTCTCTGGTATCAGAGCGATCCGATCCCACCAGCGATCGAGAGGCAGACTCCTCTCTCTGGTATCAGAGAGATCCGATTCCACCAGCGATCGAGAAGCAGACTCCACTCTCTGGTATCAGAGCGATCCGATCCCACCAGCGATCGAGAAGCAGACTCCTCTCTCTGGCATCAGAGCGATCCGATCCCACCAGCGATCGACAAGCAGACTCCTCTCTCTGGGATCAGAGCGATTCCGATCCCACCAGCGATCGAGAAGCAGACTCACCTCTCTGGTATCAGAGAGATCCGATCCCACCAGCGATCGAGAAGCAGACTCCACTCTCTGGTATCAGAGCGATCCGATCCAACAGTGATCGAGAAGCAGACTCCACTCTCTGGTTTCAGAGCGATCCGATCCCACCAGCGATCGAGAAGCAGACTCACCTCTCTGGTATCAGAGAGATCCGATCCCACAAGCGATCGAGAAGCAGACTCACCTCTCTGGTATCAGAGCGATCCGATCCCACCAGCGATCGAGAAGCAGACTCCTCTATCTGGTATCAGAGAGATCCGATCTCACCAGCGACCGAGAAGCAGACTCCTCTCTCTGGTATCAGAGCGATCCGATCCCACCAGCGATCGAGAAGCAGACTCCACTCTCTGGTATCAGAGCGATCCGATCCCACCAGCGATCGAGAAGCAGACCTCTCTCTGGCATCAGAGCGATCCGATCTCACCAGCGATCGAGAAGCAGACTCACCTCTCTGGTCTCAGAGAGATCCAATCACACCAGCGATCGAGAATCAGACTCCTCTCTCTCGTAGCGGAATGATCCGATCCCATCAGCGACCGAGAAGAAGACTCAACTCTCTGGCATCAGAATGACCCGATCCCACCAGCCATCGAGAAGAAGACTCCACTCTCTGGTATCAGAGCGATCCGATCCCACCAGCGATCGAGAAGCAGACTCACCTCTCTGGTATCAGAGAGATCCGATCCCAAAAGCGATCGAGAAGCAGACTCCTCTCTCTGGTATCAGAGCGATCCGATCCCACCAGCGATTGAGAAGCAGACTCCTCTCTCTGGCATCAGAGCGATCCGATCCCACCAGCGATCGAGAAGCAGACTCACCTCTCTGGTATCAGAGCGATCCGATCCCACCAGCGATCGAGAAGCAGACTCCACTCTCTGGTATCAGAGCGATCCGATCTCACCAGCGATCGAGAAGCAGACTCACCTCTCTGGTATCAGAGCGATCCGATCCCACCAGCGATCGAGAAGCAGACTCCTCTCTCTGGTATCAGAGAGATCCGATCCCACCAGCGATCGAGAAGCAGACTCCTCTCTCTGGCATCAGAGCGATCCAATCCCACCAGCGATCGAGAAGCAGACTCACCTCTCTGGTATCAGAGAGATCCGATCCCACCAGCGATCGAGAAGCAGACTCCTCTCTCTGGCATCAGAGCGATCCGATCCCACCAGCGATCGAGAAGCAGACTCACCTCTCTGGTATCAGACAGATCCAATCCCACCAGCGATCGAGAAGCAGACTCCTCTCTCTGGCATCAGAGTGATCCGATCCCACCAGCGATCGAGATGCAGATTCCTCTCTCTGGCATCAGAGTGATCCGATCCCACCAGCGATCGAGAAGAAGACTCCACTCTCTGGTATCAGAGCGATCCGATCCCACCAGCGATCGAGAAGCAGACTCCTCACTCTGGTATCAGAACGATCCGATCCCACCAGCGATCTAGAAGCAGACTCACCTCTCTGTTATCAGAGCGATCCGATCCCTCCAGCGATCGAGAAGCAGACTCCTCACTCTGGTATCAGAACGATCCGATCTCACCAGCGATCGAGAAGCAGATTCCTCCCTCTGGTTTCAGAGCGAATTGATCTCAGCAGCGGTCCAGAAGCAGACTCCTCTCTCTGGTATCAGAGCGATCGGATCCCACCAGCGATCGAGAAGCAGACTCCTCTATCTGATTGCAGAACGATCCGATCCCACCAGCGATCGAGAAGGAGACTCCTCTCTCTGGTATCAGAGCGATCCGATCCCACCAGCGATAGAGAAGCAGACTCCTCTCTCTGGCAGCAGAACGATCCGATCTCACCAGCGATCGAGAAGCAGACTCCCCTCTCTGGTAGCAGAACGATCCGATCCCACCAGCGATCGTGAAGCAGACTCCTCTCTCTGGTATCAGAGCGATCCGGTCACAGGAGCGATCGAGAAGCAGACTCCTCCCTCTGGCAGCAGAACGATCCGATCTCACCAGCGATCGAGAAGCAGACTCCCCTCTCTGGTAGCAGAGCGATCTGATCTCACCAGCGATCGAGAAGCAGACTCCCCTCTCTGGTATCAGAGCGATCCGATCCCACCAGCGATCGAGAAGCAGACGCTCCTCTCTCGTATCAGAGCGATCTGATCCCACCAGCGATTGAGAAGCAGACTCCTCTCTCTGGTATCAGAGCGATCTGATCCCACCAGCGATTGAGAAGCAGACTCCTCTCTCTCGTATCAGAGCGATCTGATCCTACCAGCGATTGAGAAGCAGACTCCTCTCTCTGGTTTCAGAGCAATCCGATCTCACCAGCGATCGAGAAGCAGACTCCTCTCTCTGGTATCAGAACGATCTGAACCTACCAGCAACCAAGAAGCAGACTCACCTCTCTGGTATCAGAGCGATAGGATCCCACCAGCGATCGAGAAGCAGACTCTTCTCTCTGGTTTCAGAGTGATCCGATCCCACCAGCGATCGAGAAGCAGACTCCTCTCTCTGGTTTCAGAGCGATCCGATCTCAGCAGCCATCGAGAAGCAGACTCCTCTCTCTGGCATCTGAGCGGTCCGAACCCACCAGCGATCGAGAAGCAGTCTCCTCTCTCTGGTTTCAGAGCGATCCGATCCCACCAGCGACCGAGAAGCAGACTCCTCTCTCTGGTATCAGAATGACCCGATCCCACCAGCGATCGAGAATCAGACTCCACTCTCTGGTATCAGAGCGATCCGATCCCACCAGCGATCGAGAAGCAGACTCACCTCTCTGGTATCAGAGAGATCCGATCCCACAAGCGATCGAGAAGCAGACTCCACTCTCTGGTATCAGAGCGATCCGATCCCACCAGCGATCGAGAAGCAGACTCCTCTCTCTGGGATCAGAGCGATCCGATCCCACCAGCGATCGAGAAGCAGACTCACCTCTCTGGTATCAGAGCGATCCGATCCCACCAGTGATCGAGAAGCAGACTCCTCTCTCTGGTAGCAGAACGATCCGATCCCACCAGCGATCGAGAAGCAGACTCACCTCTCTGGTATCAGAACGATCCGATCCCACCAGCGATCGAGAAGCAGACTCACCTCTCTGATATCAGAGCGATCCGATCCCTCCAGCGATCGAGAAGCAGACTCCACTCTCTGGTATCAGAGCGATCCGATCCCACCAGCGATCGAGAAGCAGACTCCACTCTCTGGTTTCAGAGCGATCCGATCCCACCAGCGATCGAGAAGCAGACTCCACTCTCTGGTTTCAGAGCGATCCGATCCCACCAGCGATCGAGAAGCAGACTCACCTCTCTGGTATCAGAGAGATCCGATCCCACAAGCGATCGAGAAGCAGACTCACCTCTCTGGTATCAGAGCGATCCGATCACACCAGCGATCGAGAAGCAGACTCTTCTCTCTGGTATCAGAGCGATCCGATCCCACCAGCGATCGAGAAGCAGTCTCCTCTCTCTGGTATCAGAGAGATCCGATTCCACCAGCGATCGAGAAGCAGACTCCACTCTCTGGTATCAGAGCGATCCGATCCCACCAGCGATCGAGAAGCAGACTCCTCTCTCTGGCATCAGAGCGATCCGATCCCACCAGCGATCGAGAAGCAGACTCCTCTCTCTGGGATCAGAGCGATTCCGATCCCACCAGCGATCGAGAAGCAGACTCACCTCTCTGGTATCAGAGAGATCCGATCCCACCAGCGATCGAGAAGCAGACTCCACTCTCTGGTATCAGAGCGATCCGATCCCACCAGCGATCGAGAAGCAGACTCCACTCTCTGGTTTCAGAGCGATCCGATCCCACCAGCGATCGAGAAGCAGACTCACCTCTCTGGTATCAGAGAGATCCGATCCCACAAGCGATCGAGAAGCAGACTCACCTCTCTGGTATCAGAGCGATCCGATCACACCAGCGATCGAGAAGCAGACTCTTCTCTCTGGTATCAGAGCGATCCGATCCCACCAGCGATCGAGAAGCAGACTCCTCTCTCTGGTATCAGAGAGATCCGATCTCACCAGCGACCGAGAAGCAGACTCCTCTCTCTGGTATCAGAGCGATCCGATCCCACCAGCGATCGAGAAGCAGACTCCACTCTCTGGTATCAGAGCGATCCGATCCCACCAGCGATCGAGAAGCAGACCTCTCTCTGGCATCAGAGCGATCCGATCCCACCAGCGATCGAGAAGCAGACTCAACTCTCTGGTCTCAGAGAGATCCCATCCCACCAGCGATCGAGAAGCAGACTCCTCTCTCTCGTAGCGGAATGATCCGATCCCATCAGCGACCGAGAAGAAGACTCAACTCTCTGGCATCAGAATGACCCGATCCCACCAGCCATCGAGAAGAAGACTCCACTCTCTGGTATCAGAGCGATCCGATCCCACCAGCGATCGAGAAGCAGACTCACCTCTCTGGTATCAGAGAGATCCGATCCCAAAAGCGATCGAGAAGCAGACTCCTCTCTCTGGTATCAGAGCGATCCGATCCCACCAGCGATTGAGAAGCAGACTCCTCTCTCTGGCATCAGAGCGATCCGATCCCACCAGCGATCGAGAAGCAGACTCACCTCTCTGGTATCAGAGCGATCCGATCTCACCAGCGATCGAGAAGCAGACACCTCTCTCTGGTATCAGAGAGATCCGATCCCACCAGCGATCGAGAAGCAGACTCCTCTCTCTGGCATCAGAGCGATCCGATCCCACCAGCGATCGAGAAGCAGACTCACCTCTCTGGTATCAGAGAGATCCGATCCCACCAGCGATCGAGAAGCAGACTCCTCTCTCTGGCATCAGAGCGATCCGATCCCACCAGCGATCGAGAAGCAGACTCACCTCTCTGGTATCAGACAGATCCAATCCCACCAGCGATCGAGAAGCAGACTCCACTCTCTGGCATCAGAGTGATCCGATCCCACCAGCGATCGAGATGCAGATTCCTCTCTCTGGCATCAGAGTGATCCGATCCCACCAGCGATCGAGAAGCAGACTCACCTCTCTGGTATCAGAGAGATCCGATCCCACCAGCGATCGAGAAGCAGACTCCTCTCTCTGGCATCAGAGCGATCCGATCCCACCAGCGATCGAGAAGCAGACTCACCTCTCTGGTATCAGACAGATCCAATCCCACCAGCGATCGAGAAGCAGACTCCACTCTCTGGCATCAGAGTGATCCGATCCCACCAGCGATCGAGATGCAGATTCCTCTCTCTGGCATCAGAGTGATCCGATCCCACCAGCGATCGAGAAGAAGACTCCACTCTCTGGTATCAGAGCGATCCGATCCCACCAGCGATCGAGAAGCAGACTCCTCACTCTGGTATCAGAACGATCCGATCCCACCTGCGATCGAGAAGCAGACTCACCTCTCTGGTATCAGAGCGATCCGATCCCTCCAGCGATCGAGAAGCAGACTCCACTCTCTGGTATCAGAGCGATCCGATCCCACCAGCGATCGAGAAGCAGACTCCACTCTCTGGTTTCAGAGCGATCCGATCCCACCAGCGATCGAGAAGCAGACTCCACTCTCTGGTTTCAGAGCTATCCGATCCCACCAGCGATCGAGAAGCAGACTCACCTCTCTGGTATCAGAGAGATCCGATCCCACAAGCGATCGAGAAGCAGACTCACCTCTCTGGTATCAGAGCGATCCGATCACACCAGCGATCGAGAAGCAGACTCTTCTCTCTGGTATCAGAGCGATCCGATCCCACCAGCGATCGAGAGGCAGACTCCTCTCTCTGGTATCAGAGAGATCCGATTCCACCAGCGATCGAGAAGCAGACTCCACTCTCTGGTATCAGAGCGATCCGATCCCACCAGCGATCGAGAAGCAGACTCCTCTCTCTGGCATCAGAGCGATCCGATCCCACCAGCGATCGACAAGCAGACTCCTCTCTCTGGGATCAGAGCGATTCCGATCCCACCAGCGATCGAGAAGCAGACTCACCTCTCTGGTATCAGAGAGATCCGATCCCACCAGCGATCGAGAAGCAGACTCCACTCTCTGGTATCAGAGCGATCCGATCCAACAGCGATCGAGAAGCAGACTCCACTCTCTGGTTTCAGAGCGATCCGATCCCACCAGCGATCGAGAAGCAGACTCACCTCTCTGGTATCAGAGAGATCCGATCCCACAAGCGATCGAGAAGCAGACTCACCTCTCTGGTATCAGAGCGATCCGATCCCACCAGCGATCGAGAAGCAGACTCCTCTATCTGGTATCAGAGAGATCCGATCTCACCAGCGACCGAGAAGCAGACTCCTCTCTCTGGTATCAGAGCGATCCGATCCCACCAGCGATCGAGAAGCAGACTCCACTCTCTGGTATCAGAGCGATCCGATCCCACCAGCGATCGAGAAGCAGACCTCTCTCTGGCATCAGAGCGATCCGATCTCACCAGCGATCGAGAAGCAGACTCACCTCTCTGGTCTCAGAGAGATCCAATCCCAACAGCGATCGAGAATCAGACTCCTCTCTCTCGTAGCGGAATGATCCGATCCCATCAGCGACCGAGAAGAAGACTCAACTCTCTGGCATCAGAATGACCCGATCCCACCAGCCATCGAGAAGAAGAGTCCACTCTCTGGTATCAGAGCGATCCGATCCCACCAGCGATCGAGAAGCAGACTCACCTCTCTGGTATCAGAGAGATCCGATCCCAAAAGCGATCGAGAAGCAGACTCCTCTCTCTGGTATCAGAGCGATCCGATCCCACCAGCGATTGAGAAGCAGACTCACCTCTCTGGCATCAGAGCGATCCGATCCCACCAGCGATCGAGAAGCAGACTCACCTCTCTGGTATCAGAGCGATCCGATCCCACCAGCGATCGAGAAGCAGACTCCACTCTCTGGTATCAGAGCGATCCGATCTCACCAGCGATCGAGAAGCAGACTCACCTCTCTGGTATCAGAGCGATCCGATCCCACCAGCGATCGAGAAGCAGACTCCTCTCTCTGGTATCAGAGAGATCCGATCCCACCAGCGATCGAGAAGCAGACTCCTCTCTCTGGCATCAGAGCGATCCAATCCCACCAGCGATCGAGAAGCAGACTCACCTCTCTGGTATCAGAGAGATCCGATCCCACCAGCGATCGAGAAGCAGACTCCTCTCTCTGGCATCAGAGCGATCCGATCCCACCAGCGATCGAGAAGCAGACTCACCTCTCTGGTATCAGACAGATCCAATCCCACCAGCGATCGAGAAGCAGACTCCTCTCTCTGGCATCAGAGTGATCCGATCCCACCAGCGATCGAGATGCAGATTCCTCTCTCTGGCATCAGAGTGATCCGATCCCACCAGCGATCGAGAAGAAGACTCCACTCTCTGGTATCAGAGCGATCCGATCCCACCAGCGATCGAGAAGCAGACTCCTCACTCTGGTATCAGAACGATCCGATCCCACCAGCGATCTAGAAGCAGACTCACCTCTCTGTTATCAGAGCGATCCGATCCCTCCAGCGATCGAGAAGCAGACTCCTCACTCTGGTATCAGAACGATCCGATCTCACCAGCGATCGAGAAGCAGATTCCTCCCTCTGGCAGCAGAACGATCCGATCTCTCCAGCGATCGAGAAGCAGACTCCTCACTCTGGTATCAAAGCGATCCGATCCCACCAGCGATCGAGAAGCAGACGCTCCTCTCTTGTATCAGAGCGATCTGATCCCACCAGCGATTGAGAAGCAGACTCCTCTCTCTGGTATCAGAGCGATCCGATCCCACCATCGATCGATAAGCAGACTCCTCTCTCTCGTAGCGGAATGATCCGATCCCATCAGCGACCGAGAAGAAGACTCCACTCTCTGGCATCAGAATGACCCGATCCCACCAGCGATCGAGAAGAAGACTCCACTCTCTGGTATCAGAGCGATCCGATCCCACCAGCGATCGAGAAGCTGACTCACCTCTCTGGTATCAGAGAGATCCGATCCCACAAGCGATCGAGAAGCAGACTCCACTCTCTGGTATCAGAGCGATCCGATCCCACCAGCGATCGAGAAGCAGACTCCTCTCTCTGGCATCAGAGCGATCCGATCCCACCAGCGATCGAGATGCAGACTCCTCTCTCTGGCATCAGAGTGATCCGATCCCACCAGCGATCGAGATGCAGATTCCTCTCTCTGGCATCAGAGTGATCCAATCCCACCAGCAATCGAGAAGCAGACTCCTCTCTCTGGTATCTGAACGATCCGATCTCACCAGCGATCGAGAAGCAGACCCACCTCTCTGGTATCAGAGTGATCCGATCCCACAAGCGATCGAGAAGCAGACTCCTCTCTCTGGTATCAGAGCGATCCGATCCCACCAGCGATCGAGAAGCAGACTCCACTCTCTGGTATCAGAGCGATCCGATCACACCAGCGATCGACGAGCAGACTCCCCTCTCTGGTAGCAGAACGATCCGATCTCACCAGCGATCGAGAAGCAGACTCCCCTCTCTGGTATCAGAGCGATCCGATCCCATCAGCGATAGAGAAGCAGACTCCACTCTCTGTTGGAGAGCGATCCGATCTCACCAGCGATCGAGAAGCAGACTCCTCTCTCTGGTATCAGAGCGATCCAATCCCACCAGCGACCGAGTAGCAGACTCCTCTCTCTGGTATCAGGGAGATCCGATCCCACCAGCGATCGAGAAGCAGACTCCTCTCTCTGGTATCAGAGCGATCCGAACCCACCAGCGATCGAGAAGCAGACTCCTCTCTCTGGTATCAGGGAGATCCAATCCCACCAGCGATCGAGAAGCAGACTCCTCTCTCTGGCATCAGAGTGATCCGATCCCACCAGCGATCGAGAAGAAGACTCCACTCTATGGTATCAGAGCGATCCGATCCCACCAGCGATCGAGAAGCAGACTCCTAACTCTGGTATCAGAACGATCCGATCACACCAACGATCGAGAAGCAGACTCCTCTCTCTGGTATCAGAGCGATCCGATCCCACCAGCGATCGAGAAGCAGACTCCACTCTCTGGTATCAGAGCGATCTGATCCCACCAGCGATCGAGAAGCAGACTCCTCTCTCTGGTAGCAGAACGATCCGATCCCACCAGCGATCGAGAAGCAGACTCACCTTTCTGGTATCAGAGAGATCCGATCCCACCAGCGATGGAGAAGCAGACTTCTCTCTCTGGTATCAGAGCGATACGATCCCACCAGCGATCGAGAAGCAGACTCCTCTCTCTAGTATCAGAGAGATCCGATCCCACCAGCGATGGAGAAGCAGACTTCTCTCTCTGGTATCAGAGAGATCCAATCCCACCAGCGATCGAGAAGCAGACTCCCCTCTCTGGTATCAGAGCGATACGATCACATCAGCGATCGAGAAGCAGACTCCTCTCTCTGGTATCAGAGCAATCTGATCCTACCAGCGACCGAGAAGTAGACTCACCTCTCTGGTATCAGAGCGATAGGATCCCACCAGCGATCGAGAAGCAGACTCACCTCTCTGGTATTAGAGCCATCCGATCCCACCAGCGATCGAGAAGCAGACTCTTCTCTCTGGTATCAGAGCGATCCGATCTCACCAGCGATCGAGAAGCAGACTCCTCTCTCTGGTATCAGAGCGATCCGATCCCACCAGCGATCGAGAAGCAGACTCCTCTCTCTGGTATCAGAGCGATTCGATCACACTAGCGATCGAGAAGCAGACTCCCCTCTCTGGTATCAGATGATCCGATCCCACCAGCGATCGAGAAGCAGACTCCTCTCTCTGGTATCAGAGCGATCCGATCCCACCAGCGATTGAGAAGAAGACTCCTCTCTCTGGTATCAGAACGATCCGATCCCACCAGCGATAGAGAAGCAGACTCCCCTCTCTGGTATCAGACGATCCGATCCCACCAGCGATCGAGAAGCAGACTCCTCTCTCTGGTATCAGAGCGATCCGATCCCACCAGCGATCGAGAAACAGACTCTTCTCTCTGGTAGCAGAACGATCCGATCCCACCAGCGATAGAGAAGCAGACTCCCCTCTCTGGTATCAGACGATCCGATCCCACCAGCGATCGAGAAGCAGAGTCCACTCTCTGGTATCAGAGCGATCCGATCCCACCAGCGATCGAGAAGCAGACTCCTCTCTCTGGTATCAGACGATCCGATCCCACCAGCGATCGAGAAGCAGACTCCTCTCTCTGGTATCAGAGCGATAGGATCCCACCAGCGATCGAGAAGAAGACTCCTCTCTCTGGTATCAGAACGATCCGATCCCACCAGCGATCGAGAAGCAGACTCCCCTCTCTGGTATCATAGCGATCCGATTCCACCAGCGATCGAGAAGAAGACTCCACTCTCTGGTCAAGAGCGATCCGATCCCACCAGCGATCGAGAAGCAGACTCACCTCTGGTATCAGAGCGTTCCGATCCCACAAGCGATCGAGAAGCAGACTCCACTCTCTGGCATCAGAATGACCCGATCCCACCAGCGATCGAGAAGAAGACTCCACTCTCTGGTATCAGAGCGATCCGATCCCACCAGCGATCGAGAAGCTGACTCACCTCTCTGGTATCAGAGAGATCCGATCCCACAAGCGATCGAGAAGCAGACTCCACTCTCTGGTATCAGAGCGATCCGATCCCACCAGCGATCGAGAAGCAGACTCCTCTCTCTTGCATCAGAGCGATCCGATCCCACCAGCGATCGAGATGCAGACTCCTCTCTCTGGCATCAGAGTGATCCGATCCCACCAGCGATCGAGATGCAGATTCCTCTCTCTGGCATCAGAGTGATCCGATCCCACCAGCGATCGAGAAGAAGACTCCACTCTCTGGTATCAGAGCGATCCAATCCCACCAGCAATCGAGAAGCAGACTCCTCTCTCTGGTATCTGAACGATCCGATCTCACCAGCGATCGAGAAGCAGACCCACCTCTCTGGTATCAGAGTGATCCGATCCCACAAGCGATCGAGAAGCAGACTCCTCTCTCTGGTATCAGAGCGATCCGATCCCACCAGCGATCGAGAAGCAGACTCCACTCTCTGGTATCAGAGCGATCCGATCACACCAGCGATCGACGAGCAGACTCCCCTCTCTGGTAGCAGAACGATCCGATCTCACCAGCGATCGAGAAGCAGACTCCCCTCTCTGGTATCAGAGCGATCCGATCCCATCAGCGATAGAGAAGCAGACTCCACTCTCTGTTGGAGAGCGATCCGATCTCAACAGCGATCGAGAAGCAGACTCCTCTCTCTGGTATCAGAGCGATCCAATCCCACCAGCGACCGAGTAGCAGACTCCTCTCTCTGGTATCAGGGAGATCCGATCCCACCAGCGATCGAGAAGCAGACTCCTCTCTCTGGTATCAGAGCGATCCGAACCCACCAGCGATCGAGAAGCAGACTCCTCTCTCTGGTATCAGGGAGATCCAATCCCACCAGCGATCGAGAAGCAGACTCCTCTCTCTGGCATCAGAGTGATCCGATCCCACCAGCGATCGAGAAGAAGACTCCACTCTCTGGTATCAGAGCGATCCGATCCCACCAGCGATCGAGAAGCAGACTCCTAACTCTGGTATCAGAACGATCCGATCACACCAACGATCGAGAAGCAGACTCCTCTCTCTGGTATCAGAGCGATCCGATCCCACCAGCGATCGAGAAGCAGACTCCACTCTCTGGTATCAGAGCGATCTGATCCCACCAGCGATCGAGAAGCAGACTCCTCTCTCTGGTAGCAGAACGATCCGATCCCACCAGCGATCGAGAAGCAGACTCACCTTTCTGGTATCAGAGAGATCCGATCCCACCAGCGATGGAGAAGCAGACTTCTCTCTCTGGTATCAGAGCGATACGATCCCACCAGCGATCGAGAAGCAGACTCCTCTCTCTAGTATCAGAGAGATCCGATCCCACCAGCGATGGAGAAGCAGACTTCTCTCTCTGGTATCAGAGAGATCCAATCCCACCAGCGATCGAGAAGCAGACTCCCCTCTCTGGTATCAGAGCGATACGATCACATCAGCGATCGAGAAGCAGACTCCTCTCTCTGGTATCAGAGCAATCTGATCCTACCAGCGACCGAGAAGTAGACTCACCTCTCTGGTATCAGAGCGATAGGATCCCACCAGCGATCGAGAAGCAGACTCACCTCTCTGGTATTAGAGCCATCCGATCCCACCAGCGATCGAGAAGCAGACTCTTCTCTCTGGTATCAGAGCGATCCGATCTCACCAGCGATCGAGAAGCAGACTCCTCTCTCTGGTATCAGAGCGATCCGATCCCACCAGCGATCGAGAAGCAGACTCCTCTCTCTGGTATCAGAGCGATTCGATCACACTAGCGATCGAGAAGCAGACTCCCCTCTCTGGTATCAGATGATCCGATCCCACCAGCGATCGAGAAGCAGACTCCTCTCTCTGGTATCAGAGCGATCCGATCCCACCAGCGATTGAGAAGAAGACTCCTCTCTCTGGTATCAGAACGATCCGATCCCACCAGCGATAGAGAAGCAGACTCCCCTCTCTGGTATCAGACGATCCGATCCCACCAGCGATCGAGAAGCAGACTCCTCTCTCTGGTATCAGAGCGATCCGATCCCACCAGCGATCGAGAAACAGACTCTTCTCTCTGGTAGCAGAACGATCCGATCCCACCAGCGATAGAGAAGCAGACTCCCCTCTCTGGTATCAGACGATCCGATCCCACCAGCGATCGAGAAGCAGAGTCCACTCTCTGGTATCAGAGCGATCCGATCCCACCAGCGATCGAGAAGCAGACTCCTCTCTCTGGTATCAGACGATCCGATCCCACCAGCGATCGAGAAGCAGACTCCTCTCTCTGGTATCAGAGCGATAGGATCCCACCAGCGATCGAGAAGAAGACTCCTCTCTCTGGTATCAGAACGATCCGATCCCACCAGCGATCGAGAAGCAGACTCCCCTCTCTGGTATCATAGCGATCCGATTCCACCAGCGATCGAGAAGAAGACTCCACTCTCTGGTCAAGAGCGATCCGATCCCACCAGCGATCGAGAAGCAGACTCACCTCTGGTATCAGAGCGTTCCGATCCCACAAGCGATCGAGAAGCAGACTCCACTCTCTGGTATCAGAGCGATCCGATCCCACCAGCGATCGAGAAGCAGACTCCTCTCTCTGGTATCAGAGCGATCCGATCCCACCAGCGATCGAGAAGCAGACTCACCTCTCTGGTATCAGAGAGATCCAATCCCACCAGCGATCGAGAAGCAGACTGACCTCTCTGGTATCAGAGCGATCCGATCTCACCAGCGATCGAGAAGCAGACTCCTCTCTCTGGTATCAGAGCGATCCGATCCCACCAGCGATCGAGAAGCAGACTCCCCTCTCTGGTATCAGAGCGATCCGATCCCACCAGCGATCGAGAAGCAGACTCCTCTCTCTGGTATCAGAGTGATCCGATCCCACCAGCGATCGAGAAGCAGACTCCCCTCTCTGGTATCAGAGCGATCCGATCTCACCAGCGATCGAGTAGCAGACTCCTCTCTCTGGTAGCATAACGATCCGATCCCACCAGCGACCGAGTAGCAGACTCACCTCTCTGGTATCAGAGCGATCCGATCCCACCAGCGATCGAGAAGAAGACTCCTCTCTCTGGTATCAGAACGATCCGATCCCACCAGCGATCGAGAAGCAGACTCCTCTCTCTGGTATCATAGCGATCCGATTCCACCAGCGATCGAAAAGAAGACTCCTCTCTCTGGTATCAGAACGATCCGATCCCACCAGCGATCGAGAAGCAGACTCCTCTCTCTGGTATCATAGCGATCCGATTCCACCAGCGATCGAGAAGAAGACTCCACTCTCTGGTATCAGAGCGATCCGATCCCACCAGCGATCGAGAAGCAGACTCCTCTCTCTGGTATCAGAGCGATCCGATCCCTCCAGCGATCGAGAAGCAGACTCCCCTCTCTGGTATCAGAGCGATCCGATCCCACCAGCGATCGAGAAGCAGACTCCTCTCTCTGGTATCAGACGATCCGATCCCACCAGCGATCGAGAAGCAGACTCCTCTCTCTGGTATCAGAGCGATAGGATCCCACCAGCGATCGAGAAGAAGACTCCTCTCTCTGGTATCAGAACGATCCAATCCCACCAGCGATCGAGAAGCAGACTCCCCTCTCTGGTATCATAGCGATCCGATTCCACCAGCGATCGAGAAGAAGACTCCACTCTCTGGTCAAGAGCGATCCGATCCCACCAGCGATCGAGAAGCAGACTCACCTCTGGTATCAGAGCGTTCCGATCCCACAAGCGATCGAGAAGCAGACTCCACTCTCTGGTATCAGAGCGATCCGATCCGACCAGCGATCGAGAAGCAGACTCCTCTCTCTGGTATCAGAGCGATCCGATCCCACCAGCGATCGAGAAGCAGACTCACCTCTCTTGTATCAGAGAGATCCAATCCCACCAGCGATCGAGAAGCAGACTGACCTCTCTGGTATCAGAGCGATCCGATCTCACAAGCGATCGAGAAGCAGACTCCTCTCTCTGGTATCAGAGCGATCCGATCCCACCAGCGATCGAGAAGCAGACTCCCCTCTCTGGTATCAGAGCGATCCGATCCCACCAGCGATCGAGAAGCAGACTCCTCTCTCTGGTATCAGAGTGATCCGATCCCACCAGCGATCGAGAAGCAGACTCCTCTCTCTGGTATCAGAGTGATCCGATCCCACCAGCGACCGAGTAGCAGACTCCTCTCTCTTCTATCAGAGCGATCCGATCCCACCAGCGATCGAGTAGCAGTCTCCTCTCTCTGGTAGCATAACGATCCGATCCCACCAGCGACCGAGTAGCAGACTCACCTCTCTGGTATCAGAGCGATCCGATTCCACCAGCGATCGAGAAGAAGACTCCTCTCTCTGGTATCAGAACGATCCGATCCCACCAGCGATCGAGAAGCAGACTCCTCTCTCTGGTATCATAGCGATCCGATTCCACCAGCGATCGAGAAGAAGACTCCTCTCTCTGGTATCAGAACGATCCGATCCCACCAGCGATCGAGAAGCAGACTCCTCTCTCTGGTATCATAGCGATCCGATTCCACCAGCGATCGAGAAGAAGACTCCCCTCTCTGGTATCAGACGATCCGATCCCACCAGCGATCGAGAAGCAGAGTCCACTCTCTGGTATCAGAGCGATCCGATCCCACCAGCGATCGAGAAGCAGACTCCTCTCTCTGGTATCAGACGATCCGATCCCACCAGCGACCGAGAAGCAGACTCCTCTCTCTGGTATCAGAGCGATAGGATCCCACCAGCGATCGAGAAGAAGACTCCTCTCTCTGGTATCAGAACAATCCGATCCCACCAGCGATCGAGAAGCAGACTCCCCTCTCTGGTATCATAGCGATCCGATTCCACCAGCGATCGAGAAGAAGACTCCACTCTCTGGTCAAGAGCGATCCGATCCCACCAGCGATCGAGAAGCAGACTCACCTCTGGTATCAGAGCGTTCCGATCCCACAAGCGATCGAGAAGCAGACTCCACTCTCTGGCATCAGAATGACCCGATCCCACCAGCGATCGAGAAGAAGACTCCACTCTCTGGTATCAGAGCGATCCGATCCCACCAGCGATCGAGAAGCTGACTCACCTCTCTGGTATCAGAGAGATCCGATCCCACAAGCGATCGAGAAGCAGACTCCACTCTCTGGTATCAGAGCGATCCGATCCCACCAGCGATCGAGAAGCAGACTCCTCTCTCTTGCATCAGAGCGATCCGATCCCACCAGCGATCGAGATGCAGACTCCTCTCTCTGGCATCAGAGTGATCCGATCCCACCAGCGATCGAGATGCAGATTCCTCTCTCTGGCATCAGAGTGATCCGATCCCACCAGCGATCGAGAAGAAGACTCCACTCTCTGGTATCAGAGCGATCCAATCCCACCAGCAATCGAGAAGCAGACTCCTCTCTCTGGTATCTGAACGATCCGATCTCACCAGCGATCGAGAAGCAGACCCACCTCTCTGGTATCAGAGTGATCCGATCCCACAAGCGATCGAGAAGCAGACTCCTCTCTCTGGTATCAGAGCGATCCGATCCCACCAGCGATCGAGAAGCAGACTCCACTCTCTGGTATCAGAGCGATCCGATCACACCAGCGATCGACGAGCAGACTCCCCTCTCTGGTAGCAGAACGATCCGATCTCACCAGCGATCGAGAAGCAGACTCCCCTCTCTGGTATCAGAGCGATCCGATCCCATCAGCGATAGAGAAGCAGACTCCACTCTCTGTTGGAGAGCGATCCGATCTCAACAGCGATCGAGAAGCAGACTCCCCTCTCTGGTATCAGAGCGATCCGAACCCACCAGCGATCGAGAAGCAGACTCCTCTCTCTGGTATCAGGGAGATCCAATCCCACCAGCGATCGAGAAGCAGACTCCTCTCTCTGGCATCAGAGTGATCCGATCCCACCAGCGATCGAGAAGAAGACTCCACTCTCTGGTATCAGAGCGATCCGATCCCACCAGCGATCGAGAAGCAGACTCCTAACTCTGGTATCAGAACGATCCGATCACACCAACGATCGAGAAGCAGACTCCTCTCTCTGGTATCAGAGCGATCCGATCCCACCAGCGATCGAGAAGCAGACTCCACTCTCTGGTATCAGAGCGATCTGATCCCACCAGCGATCGAGAAGCAGACTCCTCTCTCTGGTAGCAGAACGATCCGATCCCACCAGCGATCGAGAAGCAGACTCACCTTTCTGGTATCAGAGAGATCCGATCCCACCAGCGATGGAGAAGCAGACTTCTCTCTCTGGTATCAGAGCGATACGATCCCACCAGCGATCGAGAAGCAGACTCCTCTCTCTAGTATCAGAGAGATCCGATCCCACCAGCGATGGAGAAGCAGACTTCTCTCTCTGGTATCAGAGAGATCCAATCCCACCAGCGATCGAGAAGCAGACTCCCCTCTCTGGTATCAGAGCGATACGATCACATCAGCGATCGAGAAGCAGACTCCTCTCTCTGGTATCAGAGCAATCTGATCCTACCAGCGACCGAGAAGTAGACTCACCTCTCTGGTATCAGAGCGATAGGATCCCACCAGCGATCGAGAAGCAGACTCACCTCTCTGGTATTAGAGCCATCCGATCCCACCAGCGATCGAGAAGCAGACTCTTCTCTCTGGTATCAGAGCGATCCGATCTCACCAGCGATCGAGAAGCAGACTCCTCTCTCTGGTATCAGAGCGATCCGATCCCACCAGCGATCGAGAAGCAGACTCCTCTCTCTGGTATCAGAGCGATTCGATCACACTAGCGATCGAGAAGCAGACTCCCCTCTCTGGTATCAGATGATCCGATCCCACCAGCGATCGAGAAGCAGACTCCTCTCTCTGGTATCAGAGCGATCCGATCCCACCAGCGATTGAGAAGAAGACTCCTCTCTCTGGTATCAGAACGATCCGATCCCACCAGCGATAGAGAAGCAGACTCCCCTCTCTGGTATCAGACGATCCGATCCCACCAGCGATCGAGAAGCAGACTCCTCTCTCTGGTATCAGAGCGATCCGATCCCACCAGCGATCGAGAAACAGACTCTTCTCTCTGGTAGCAGAACGATCCGATCCCACCAGCGATAGAGAAGCAGACTCCCCTCTCTGGTATCAGACGATCCGATCCCACCAGCGATCGAGAAGCAGAGTCCACTCTCTGGTATCAGAGCGATCCGATCCCACCAGCGATCGAGAAGCAGACTCCTCTCTCTGGTATCAGACGATCCGATCCCACCAGCGATCGAGAAGCAGACTCCTCTCTCTGGTATCAGAGCGATAGGATCCCACCAGCGATCGAGAAGAAGACTCCTCTCTCTGGTATCAGAACGATCCGATCCCACCAGCGATCGAGAAGCAGACTCCCCTCTCTGGTATCATAGCGATCCGATTCCACCAGCGATCGAGAAGAAGACTCCACTCTCTGGTCAAGAGCGATCCGATCCCACCAGCGATCGAGAAGCAGACTCACCTCTGGTATCAGAGCGTTCCGATCCCACAAGCGATCGAGAAGCAGACTCCACTCTCTGGTATCAGAGCGATCCGATCCCACCAGCGATCGAGAAGCAGACTCCTCTCTCTGGTATCAGAGCGATCCGATCCCACCAGCGATCGAGAAGCAGACTCACCTCTCTGGTATCAGAGAGATCCAATCCCACCAGCGATCGAGAAGCAGACTGACCTCTCTGGTATCAGAGCGATCCGATCTCACCAGCGATCGAGAAGCAGACTCCTCTCTCTGGTATCAGAGCGATCCGATCCCACCAGCGATCGAGAAGCAGACTCCCCTCTCTGGTATCAGAGCGATCCGATCCCACCAGCGATCGAGAAGCAGACTCCTCTCTCTGGTATCAGAGTGATCCGATCCCACCAGCGATCGAGAAGCAGACTCCCCTCTCTGGTATCAGAGCGATCCGATCTCACCAGCGATCGAGTAGCAGACTCCTCTCTCTGGTAGCATAACGATCCGATCCCACCAGCGACCGAGTAGCAGACTCACCTCTCTGGTATCAGAGCGATCCGATCCCACCAGCGATCGAGAAGAAGACTCCTCTCTCTGGTATCAGAACGATCCGATCCCACCAGCGATCGAGAAGCAGACTCCTCTCTCTGGTATCATAGCGATCCGATTCCACCAGCGATCGAAAAGAAGACTCCTCTCTCTGGTATCAGAACGATCCGATCCCACCAGCGATCGAGAAGCAGACTCCTCTCTCTGGTATCATAGCGATCCGATTCCACCAGCGATCGAGAAGAAGACTCCACTCTCTGGTATCAGAGCGATCCGATCCCACCAGCGATCGAGAAGCAGACTCCTCTCTCTGGTATCAGAGCGATCCGATCCCTCCAGCGATCGAGAAGCAGACTCCCCTCTCTGGTATCAGAGCGATCCGATCCCACCAGCGATCGAGAAGCAGACTCCTCTCTCTGGTATCAGACGATCCGATCCCACCAGCGATCGAGAAGCAGACTCCTCTCTCTGGTATCAGAGCGATAGGATCCCACCAGCGATCGAGAAGAAGACTCCTCTCTCTGGTATCAGAACGATCCAATCCCACCAGCGATCGAGAAGCAGACTCCCCTCTCTGGTATCATAGCGATCCGATTCCACCAGCGATCGAGAAGAAGACTCCACTCTCTGGTCAAGAGCGATCCGATCCCACCAGCGATCGAGAAGCAGACTCACCTCTGGTATCAGAGCGTTCCGATCCCACAAGCGATCGAGAAGCAGACTCCACTCTCTGGTATCAGAGCGATCCGATCCGACCAGCGATCGAGAAGCAGACTCCTCTCTCTGGTATCAGAGCGATCCGATCCCACCAGCGATCGAGAAGCAGACTCACCTCTCTTGTATCAGAGAGATCCAATCCCACCAGCGATCGAGAAGCAGACTGACCTCTCTGGTATCAGAGCGATCCGATCTCACAAGCGATCGAGAAGCAGACTCCTCTCTCTGGTATCAGAGCGATCCGATCCCACCAGCGATCGAGAAGCAGACTCCCCTCTCTGGTATCAGAGCGATCCGATCCCACCAGCGATCGAGAAGCAGACTCCTCTCTCTGGTATCAGAGTGATCCGATCCCACCAGCGATCGAGAAGCAGACTCCTCTCTCTGGTATCAGAGTGATCCGATCCCACCAGCGACCGAGTAGCAGACTCCTCTCTCTTCTATCAGAGCGATCCGATCCCACCAGCGATCGAGTAGCAGTCTCCTCTCTCTGGTAGCATAACGATCCGATCCCACCAGCGACCGAGTAGCAGACTCACCTCTCTGGTATCAGAGCGATCCGATTCCACCAGCGATCGAGAAGAAGACTCCTCTCTCTGGTATCAGAACGATCCGATCCCACCAGCGATCGAGAAGCAGACTCCTCTCTCTGGTATCATAGCGATCCGATTCCACCAGCGATCGAGAAGAAGACTCCTCTCTCTGGTATCAGAACGATCCGATCCCACCAGCGATCGAGAAGCAGACTCCTCTCTCTGGTATCATAGCGATCCGATTCCACCAGCGATCGAGAAGAAGACTCCCCTCTCTGGTATCAGACGATCCGATCCCACCAGCGATCGAGAAGCAGAGTCCACTCTCTGGTATCAGAGCGATCCGATCCCACCAGCGATCGAGAAGCAGACTCCTCTCTCTGGTATCAGACGATCCGATCCCACCAGCGACCGAGAAGCAGACTCCTCTCTCTGGTATCAGAGCGATAGGATCCCACCAGCGATCGAGAAGAAGACTCCTCTCTCTGGTATCAGAACAATCCGATCCCACCAGCGATCGAGAAGCAGACTCCCCTCTCTGGTATCATAGCGATCCGATTCCACCAGCGATCGAGAAGAAGACTCCACTCTCTGGTCAAGAGCGATCCGATCCCACCAGCGATCGAGAAGCAGACTTACCTCTGGTATCAGAGCGTTCCGATCCCACAAGCGATCGAGAAGCAGACTCCACTCTCTGGTATCAGAGCGATCCGATCCCACCAGCGATCGAGAAGCAGACTCCCCTCTCTGGTATCAGAGCGATCCGATCCCACCAGCGATCGAGAAGCAGACTCCTCTCTCTGGTATCAGAGTGATCCGATCCCACCAGCGATCGAGAAGCAGACTCCCCTCTCTGGTATCAGAGCGATCCGATCTCACCAGCGATCGAGTAGCAGACTCCTCTCTCTGGTAGCATAACGATCCGATCCCACCAGCGACCGAGTAGCAGACTCACCTCTCTGGTATCAGAGCGATCCGATCCCACAAGCGATCGAGAAGAAGACTCCTCTCTCTGGTATCAGAACGATCCGATCCCACCAGCGATCGAGAAGCAGACTCCTCTCTCTGGTATCAGAGCGATCCGATCCCACCAGCGATCGAGAAGCAGACTCCTCTCTCTGGTATCAGAGCGATCCGATCCCTCCAGCGATCGAGAAGCAGACTCCCCTCTCTGGTATCAGAGCGATCCGATCCCACCAGCGATCGAGAAGCAGACTCCTCTCTCTGGTATCAGACGATCCGATCCCACCAGCGATCGAGAAGCAGACTCCTCTCTCTGGTATCAGAGCGATAGGATCCCACCAGCGATCGAGAAGAAGACTCCTCTCTCTGGTATCAGAACGATCCGATCCCACCAGCGATCGAGAAGCAGACTCCCCTCTTTGGTATCATAGCGATCCGATTCCACCAGCGATCGAGAAGAAGACTCCACTCTCTGGTCAAGAGCGATCCGATCCCACCAGCGATCGAGAAGCAGACTCACCTCTGGTATCAGAGCGTTCCGATCCCACAAGCGATCGAGAAGCAGACTCCACTCTCTGGTATCAGAGCGATCCGATCCCACCAGCGATCGAGAAGCAGACTCCTCTCTCTGGTATCAGAGCGATCCGATCCCACCAGCGATCGAGAAGCAGACTCACCTCTCTGGTATCAGAGAGATCCAATCCCACCAGCGATCGAGAAGCAGACTGACCTCTCTGGTATCAGAGCGATCCGATCTCACAAGCGATCGAGAAGCAGACTCCTCTCTCTGGTATCAGAGCGATCCGATCCCACCAGCGATCGAGAAGCAGACTCCCCTCTCTGGTATCAGAGCGATCCGATCCCACCAGCGATCGAGAAGCAGACTCCTCTCTCTGGTATCACAGTGATCCGATCCCACCAGCGATCGAGAAGCAGACTCCTCTCTCTGGTATCAGAGTGATCCGATCCCACCAGCGACCGAGTAGCAGACTCACCTCTCTGGTATCAGAGCGATCCGATTCCACCAGCGATCGAGAAGAAGACTCCTCTCTCTGGTATCAGAACGATCCGATCCCACCAGCGATCGAGAAGCAGACTCCTCTCTCTGGTATCAGAGCGATCCGATTCCACCAGCGATCGAGAAGAAGACTCCTCTCTCTGGTATCAGAACGATCCGATCCCACCAGCGATCGAGAAGCAGACTCCTCTCTCTGGTATCATAGCGATCCGATTCCACCAGCGATCGAGAAGAAGACTCCACTCTCTGGTATCAGAGCGATCCGATCCCACCAGCGATCGAGAAGCAGACTCCTCTCTCTGGTATCAGAGCGATCCGATCCCTCCAGCGATCGAGAAGCAGACTCCCCTCTCTGGTATCAGAACGATCCAATCACACCAGCGATCGAGAAGCAGACTCCATTCTCTGGTATCAGAGCGATCCGATCCCACCAGCGATCGAGAAGCAGACTCACCTCTCTGGTATCAGAGCGATCCGATCACACCAGCGATCGAGAAGCAGACTCCTCTCTCTGGCATCAGAGCGATCCGATCCCACCAGCGATCGAGAAGCAGACTCCTCTCTCTGGTATCAGAGCGTTCCGATCCCACAAACGATCGAGAAGCAGACTCCACTCTCTGGTATCAGAGCGATCCGATCCCACCAGCGATCGAGAAGCAGACTCCTCTCTCTGGCATCAGAGAGATCCGATCCCACAAGCGATCGAGAAGCAGACTCCACTCTCTGGTATCAGAGCGATCCGATCCCACCAGCGTTCGAGAAGCAGACTCCTCTCTCTGGCATCAGAGCGATCCGATCCCACCAGCGATCGAGAAGCAGACTCTTCTCTCTGGCAGCAGAAGGATCCGATCCCACCAGCGATCGAGAAGCAGACTCCTCTCTCTGGTGTCAGATCGATCCGATCCCACCAGCGATCGAGAAGCAGACTCCACTCTCTGGTATCAGAGCGATCCGATCCCACCAGCGATCAAGAAGCAGACTCCACTCTCTGGTATCAGAGCGATACGATCCCACCAGCGATCGAGAAGCAGACTCCCCTCTCTGGTTTCAGAGCGATCCGATCCCACCAACGATCGAGAAGCAGACTCCCCTCTCTGGTTTCAGAGCGATCCGATCCCTCCATCAATCGAGAAGCAGACTCCCCTCTCTGGTTTCAGAGCGATCCGATCCCACCAACGATCGAGAAGCAGACTCCCCTCTCTGGTTTCAGAGCGATCCGATCCCTCCATCAATCGAGAAGCAGACTCCCCTCTCTGGTTTCAGAGCGATCCGATCCCACCAACGATCGAGAAGCAGACTCCCCTCTCTGGTTTCAGAGCGATCCGATCCCTCCATCGATCGAGAAGCAGACTCCCCTCTCTGGTTTCAGAGCGATCCGATCCCACCAACGATCGAGAAGCAGACTCCCCTCTCTGGTATCAGAGCGATCCGATCACACCAGCGATCGAGAAGCAGACTCCCCTCTCTGGTAACAGAGCGATCCGATCCCACCAGCGATCAAGAAGCAGACTCCTCTCTCTGGTATCAGAGCGATACGATCCCACCAGCGATCGAGAAGCAGACTCCCCTCTCTGGTTTCAGAGCGATCCGATCCCACCAACGATCGAGAAGCAGACTCCCCTCTCTGGTTTCAGAGCGATCCGATCCCTCCATCGATCGAGAAGCAGACTCCCCTCTCTGGTTTCAGAGCGATCCGATCCCACCAACGATCGAGAAGCAGACTCCCCTCTCTGGTATCAGAGCGATCCGATCACACCAGCGATCGAGAAGCAGACTCCCCTCTCTGGTAACAGAGCGATCCGATCCCACCAGCGATCGAGAAGCAGACTCCTCTCTCTGGTATCAGAGCGATCAGATCACACCAGCGACCGAGTAGCAGACTCCCCCTCTCTGGTATCAGAGCGATCCGATCCTACAAGCGATCGAGAAGCAGACTCCTCTCTCTGGTATCAGAGCGATCTGATCCCACCAGCGATCGAGAAGCAGACTCCTCTCTCTGGTATCAGAGCGATCCGATCCCACCAGCGATCGAGAAGCAGACTCCTCTCTCTGGTATCAGAACGATCCGATCCCACCAGCGATCGAGAAGCAGACTCCTCTCTCTGGTATCAGAACGATCCGATCCCACCAGCGATCGAGAAGCAGACTCCTCTCTCTGGTATCAGAGCGATCCGATCCCACCAGCGATCGAGAAGCAGACTCCTCTGTCTGATATCAGAGAGATCCGATCACACCAGAGATCGAGAAGCAGACTCCTCTCTCTCGTAGCGGAACGATCCGATCCCATCAGCGACCGAGAAGCAGACTCCTCTCTCTGGTATCAGAACGATCCGATCCCATCAGCGACCGAGAAGCAGACTCCTCTCTCTGGTATCAGAACGATCCGATCCCACCAGCGATCGAGAAGCAGACTCCTCTCTCTGGTATCAGAACGATCCGATCCCA
Source organism: Hypanus sabinus (assembly GCF_030144855.1). Taxonomy (NCBI): domain Eukaryota; kingdom Metazoa; phylum Chordata; class Chondrichthyes; order Myliobatiformes; family Dasyatidae; genus Hypanus; species Hypanus sabinus. The sequence continues at coordinate 69,927,855 of NC_082725.1, read as the reverse complement.
TCAGCGACCGAGAAGCAGACTCCTCTCTCTTGTATCAGAGCGATCTGATCCCACCAGCGATCGAGAAGCAGACTCCTCTGTCAGGTATCTGAACGATCCGATCACACCAGCGATCGAGAAGCAGACCCACCTCTCTGGTATCAGAGCGTTCCGATCCCACAAGCGATCGAGAAGCAGACTCCACTCTCTGGTATCAGAGCAATCCGATCCCACCAGCGATCGAGAAGCAGACTCCTCTCTCTGGTATCAGACCGATCCGATCCCTCCAGCGATCGAGAAGCAGACTCTTCTCTCTGGTATCAGAGAGATCCGATCACACCAGCGATCGAGAAGCAGACGCCCCTCTCTGGTATCAGAGCGATCCGATCCCACCAGCGACCGAGTAGCAGACTCCTCTCTCTGGTATCAGAGGGATTCGATCCCACTAGCGATCGAGAAGCAGACTCCCCTCTCTGGTATCAGAGCGATCCGATCCCACCAGCGATCGAGAAGCAGACTGACCTCTCTGGTATCAGAGCGATCCGATCCCACCAGCGATCGAGAAGCAGACTCCTCTCTCTCGTAGCGGAACGATCCGATCCCACCAGCGATCGAGAAGCAGACTCACCTCTCTGGTATCAGAGCGTTCCGATCCCACAAGCGATGGAGAAGCAGACTCCTCTCTCTGCTATCAGAGCGATCCGATCCCTCCAGCGATCGAGAAGCAGACTACGCTCTCTGGTATCAGAGCGATCCGATTCAACCAGCGATCGAGAAGCAGACTACGCTCTCTGGTATCAGAGCGATCCGATCCCACCAGCGATCGAGAAGCAGACTCCTCTCTCTGGTATCAGAGCGATCCGATCCCACCAGCGATCGAGAAGCAGACTCCTCTCTCTGGTATCAGAACGATCCGATCCCACCAGCGATACAGAAGCAGACTCCCCTCTCTGGTATCAGAACGATCCGATCCCATCAGTGACCGAGAAGCAGACTCCTCTCTCTGGTATCAGAACGATCCGATCCCATCAGCGACTGAGAAGCAGACTCCTCTCTCTGGTATCAGAGCGATCCGATCACACCAGCGATCGAGAAGCAGACTCCTCTCTCTGGTATCAGAGCGATCCGATCCCACCAGCGATCGAGAAGCAGACTCCTCTCTCTGGTATCAGAGCGATCCGATCCCACCAGCGATCGAGAAGCAGACTCCTCTCTCTGGTATCTGAACGATCCGATCACACCAGCGATCGAGAAGCAGACCCACCTCTCTGGTATCAGAGCGTTCCGATCCCACAAGCGATCGAGAAGCAGACTGCCCTCTCTGGTTTCAGAGCGATCCGATCCCACCAGCGATCGAGAAGCAGACTCCTCTCTCTGGTATCAGAGCGATCCGATCACACCAGCGATCGAGAAGCAGACTCCTCTCTCTGGCATCAGAGCGATCCGATCCACCAGCGATCGAGAAGCAGACTCCTCTCTCTGGTATCAGAACGATCCGATCCCACCAGCGATCGAGAAGCAGACTCCACTCTCTGGTATCAGAGCGATACGATCCCACCAGCGATCGAGAAGCAGACTCCTCTCTCTGGTATCAGAACAATCCGATCCCACCAGCGATCGAGAAGCAGACTCGTCTCTCTGGTATCAGAGCGATCCGATCACACCAGCGATCGACATGCAGACTCCCCTCTCTGGTATCAGAGCGATCCGATCCCACCAGCGATCGACATGCAGACTCCCCTCTCTGGTATCAGAGCGATCCGATCCCACCAGCGATCGAGATGCAGACTACTCTCTCTGGTAACAGAGCGATCTAATCCCACCAGCGATCGAGATGCAGACTCCCCTCTCTGGTATCAGAGCAATCCGATCCCACCAGCGAACGAGTAGCAGACTCTCCTCTCTGGTATCAGAGCGATCCGATCTCACAAGCGATCGAGAAGCAGACTCCTCTCTCTGGCTTCAGAGTGATCCGATCCCACCAGCGATCGAGAAGCAGACTCCTCTCTCGCGTAGCGGAACGATCCGATCCCATCAGCGACCGAGAAGCAGACTCCTCTCTCTGGTATCAGAACGATCCGATCACACCAGCGATCGAGAAGCAGACTCCTCTCTCTGGTATCAGAGCGATCCGATCCCAACAGCGATCGAGAAGCAGACTCTTCTCTCTGTTATCACAGCGATCCGATCCCACCAGCGATCGAGAAGCAGTCTCCACTCTCTGATATCAGAGCGATCCGATCCCACCAGCGATCGAGAAGCAGACTCCACTCTCTGATATCAGAGCGTTCCGATCCCACAAGCGATGGAGAAGCAGACTCCACTCTCTGCTATCAGAGCGATCCGATCCCACCAGCGATCGAGAAGCAGCCTCCTCTCTCTGGTTTCAGAGCGATCCGATCCCACCAGCGATCGAGAAGCAGACTCCTCTCTCTGGTATCAGAGTGATCCAATCACACCAGCGACCGAGAAGCAGACTCCTCTCTCTGGTATCAGACCGATCCGATCCCACCAGCGATCGAGAAGCAGACTCCTCTCTCTGGTATCAGAGCGATCCGATCCCACCAGCGATACAGAAGCAGACTCCCCTCTCTGGTATCAGAACGATCCGATCCCACCAGTGACCGAAAAGCAGACTCCTCTCTCTGGTATCAGAACGATCCGATCCCACCAGCGATCGAGAAGCAGACTCCTCTCTCTGGTATCAGAGCGATCCGATCCCACCAGCGATCGAGAAGCAGACTCCTCTCTCTGGTATCAGAGCGATCCGATCCCACCAGCGATCGAGAAGCAGACTCCTCTCTCTGGTATCAGAGCGATCCGATCACACCAGTGATCGAGAAGCAGACTCCTCTCTCTGGTATCAGAACAATCCGATCCCACCAGCGATCGAGGAGCAGACTCCCCTCTCTGGTATCAGAGACATCCAATCCCACCAGCGATCGAGAAGCAGACTCCTCTCTCTGGTATCTGAGCGATCCAATCCCACCAGAGATCGAGAAGCAGACTCCTCTCTCTGGTTTCAGAACGATCCGATCCCACCAGCGATCGAGAAGCAGACTCGTCTCTCTGGTATCAGAGCGATCCGATCCCACCAGCGATCGAGAAGCAGACTCGTCTCTCTGGTAGCAGAACGATCCGATCCCACCAGCGATCGACATGCAGACTCCCCTCTCTGGTATCAGAGCGATCCGATCCCACCAGCGATCGACATGCAGACTCCCCTCTCTGGTATCAGAGCGATCCGATCCCACCAGCGATCGAGAAGCAGACTCCTCTCTCTGGTAACAGAGCGATCGAATCCCACCAGCGATCGAGAAGCAGACTCACCTCTGGTATCAGAGCGATCTGATCCCACCAGCGATAGAGAAGCAGACTCCACTCTCTGGTATCAGAGCGATCCGATCCCATCAGAGATCGAGAAGCAGACTCCTCTCTCTGGTATCAGAGCGATCCAATCCCACCAGCGATCGAGAAGCAGACTCCTCTCTCTGGTATCAGAGCGATCCGATCCACCAGCGACTGAGTAGCAGACTCCACTCTCTGGTATCAGAGCGATCTGATCCCAGCAGCGATCGAGAAGCAGACTCCTCTCTCTGGTATCAGACGATCCGATCCCACCAGCGATCGAGAAGCAGACTCCCCTCTCTGGTATCAGAGCGATCCAATCCCACCAGCGATCGAGAAGCAGACTCCTCTCTCTGGAATCAGAGCGATCCGATCCCACCAGCGACCGAGTAGCAGACACCACTCTCTGGTATCAGAGCGATCCGATCCCACCAGCGATCGAGAAGCAGACTCCACTCTCTGGTATCAGAGCGATCCGATCCCACCAGCGATCGAGAAGCAGACTCCTCTCTCTGGTATCAGAGCGATCCAATCCCACCAGCGATCGAGAAGCAGACTACGCTCTCTGGTATCAGAGCGATCCGATCCCACCAGCGATCGAGAAGCAGACTCCACTCTCTGGTATCAGAGCGATCCGATCCAACAAGCGATCGAGAAGCAGACTCCTCTCTCTGGTATCAGAGCGTTCTGATCCCACAAGCGATCAAGAAGCAGACTCCACTCTCTGGTATCAGAGCGATCCGATCCCACCAGCGATCGAGAAGCAGACCCACCTCTCTGGTATCAGAGCGATCCGATCCCACCAGCGATCGAGAAGCAGACTCACCTCTTTGGTATCAGAGAGATCGAATCCCACCAGCGATCGAGAAGCAGACTCACCTCTCTGGTATCAGAGCGATCCGATCCCACTAGGGATCGAGAAGCAGACTCCTCTCTCGGTTGTAGAGCGATACAATCTCAACAGCGTTCGAGAAGCAGACTCCTCTCTTTGGTATCAGAGCGATCCGATCCCAACAGCGACCGAGTAGCAGACTCCCCTCTCTGGTATCAGAGCGATCCGATCCCTCCAGCGATCGAGAAGCAGACTCCCCTCTCTGGTATCAGAGCGATCCGATCCCACCAGGGATCGAGAAGCAGACTTCCCTCTCTGGTATCAGAGCAATCCGTTCCCAGCAGCGATCGAGAAGCAGACTCACCTCTCTGGTATCAGAGCGATCCGATCCCACCAGGGATCGAGAAGCAGACTCCCCTCTGTGGTATCAGAGCGATCCGATCCCAGCAGCGATCGAGAAGCAGACTCCTCTCTCTGGTATCAGAGCGATCCGATCCCACCAGCGATCGAGAAGCAGACTCCCCTCTCTGGTATCAGAGCGATCCGATCCCACCAGCGATCGAGAAGCAGACTCTTCTCTCTTGTATCAGAGCGATCCGATCCCAACAGCGATCGAGAAGCAGACTCCTCTCTCTGGTATCAGAGAGATCCAATCCCACCAGCGATCGAGAAGCAGTCTCCCCTCTCTGGTATCAGAGAGATCCAATCCCACCAGCGATCGAGAAGCAGACTCCTCTCTCTGGCATCAGAGTGATCCGATCCCACAAACGATCGAGAAGCAGACTCCTCTCTCTGGTATCAGAGAGATCCAATCCCACCAGCGATCGAGAAGCAGACTCCCCTCTCTGGTATCAGAGAGATCCAATCCCACCAGCGATCGAGAAGCAGACTGACCTCTCTGGTATCAGAGCGATCCGATCCCACCAGCGATCGAGAAGCAGACTCCTCTCTCTGGTTTCAGAGAGATCCGATCCCATCAGCGATCGAGAAGCAGACTCCTCTCTCTGGCATCAGAGTGATCCGATCCCACAAGCGATCGAGAAGCAGACTCCTCTCTCTGGCATCAGAGTGATCCGATCCCACAAGCGATCGAGAAGCAGACTCCTCTCTCTGGTATCAGAGAGATCCAATCCCACCAGCGATCGAGAAGCAGACTCCTCTCTCTGGCATCAGAGTGATCCGATCCCACAAGCGATCGAGAAGCAGACTCCTCTCTCTGGTATCAGAGAGATCCAATCCCACCAGCGATCGAGAAGCAGACTCCCCTCTCTGGTATCAGAGAGATCCAATCCCACCAGCGATCGAGAAGCAGACTGACCTCTCTGGTATCAGAGCGATCCGATCCCACCAGCGATCGAGAAGCAGACTCCTCTCTCTGGTTTCAGAGCGATCCGAACCCACCAGCGATCGAGAAGCAGACTCCTCTCTCTGGCATCAGAGTGATCCGATCCCACAAGCGATCGAGAAGCAGACTCCTCTCTCTGGTATCAGAGAGATCCAATCCCACCAGCGATCGAGAAGCAGACTCCCCTCTCTGGTATCAGAGAGATCCAATCCCACCAGCGATCGAGAAGCAGACTGACCTCTCTGGTATCAGAGCGATCCGATCCCACCAGCGATCGAGAAGCAGACTCCTCTCTCTGGTTTCAGAGAGATCCGATCCCATCAGCGATCGAGAAGCAGACTCCTCTCTCTGGCATCAGAGTGATCCGATCCCACAAGCGATCGAGAAGCAGACTCCTCTCTCTGGTATCAGAGAGATCCAATCCCACCAGCGATCGAGAAGCAGACTCCCCTCTCTGGTATCAGAGAGATCCAATCCCACCAGCGATCGAGAAGCAGACTGACCTCTCTGGTATCAGAGCGATCCGATCCCACCAGCGATCGAGAAGCAGACTCCTCTCTCTGGTTTCAGAGAGATCCGATCCCATCAGCGATCGAGAAGCAGACTCCTCTCTCTGGCATCAGAGTGATCCGATCCCACAAGCGATCGAGAAGCAGACTCCTCTCTCTGGCATCAGAGTGATCCGATCCCACAAGCGATCGAGAAGCAGACTCCTCTCTCTGGTATCAGAGAGATCCAATCCCACCAGCGATCGAGAAGCAGACTCCTCTCTCTGGCATCAGAGTGATCCGATCCCACAAGCGATCGAGAAGCAGACTCCTCTCTCTGGTATCAGAGAGATCCAATCCCACCAGCGATCGAGAAGCAGACTCCCCTCTCTGGTATCAGAGAGATCCAATCCCACCAGCGATCGAGAAGCAGACTGACCTCTCTGGTATCAGAGCGATCCGATCCCACCAGCGATCGAGAAGCAGACTCCTCTCTCTGGTTTCAGAGCGATCCGAACCCACCAGCGATCGAGAAGCAGACTCCTCTCTCTGGTATCAGAGCGATCCGAACCCACCAGCGATCGAGAAGCAGACTCCTCTCTCTGGTTTCAGAGCGATCCGATCACACCAGCGATCGAGAAGCAGACTCACCTCTCTGGTATCAGAGCGATCCGATCACATCAGCGATCGAGAAGCAGACTCCTCTCTCTGGTATCAGAGCGATCCGATCCCACCAGCGATCGAGAAGCAGACTCCTCTCTCTGGTATCAGAGCGATCCGATCCCAGCAGCGATCGAGAAGCAGACTCCTCTCTCTGGTATCAGAGAGATCCAATCCCACCAGCGATCGAGAAGCAGACTCCCCTCTCTGGTATCAGAGAGATCCAATCCCACCAGCGATCGAGAAGCAGACTCCTCTCTCTGGCATCAGAGTGATCCGATCCCACAAGCGATCGAGAAGCAGACTCCTCTCTCTGGTATCAGAGAGATCCAATCCCACCAGCGATCGAGAAGCAGACTCCCCTCTCTGGTATCAGAGAGATCCAATCCCACCAGCGATCGAGAAGCAGACTGACCTCTCTGGTATCAGAGCGATCCGATCCCACCAGCGATCGAGAAGCAGACTCCTCTCTCTGGTTTCAGAGAGATCCGATCCCATCAGCGATCGAGAAGCAGACTCCTCTCTCTGGCATCAGAGTGATCCGATCCCACAAGCGATCGAGAAGCAGACTCCTCTCTCTGGCATCAGAGTGATCCGATCCCACAAGCGATCGAGAAGCAGACTCCTCTCTCTGGTATCAGAGAGATCCAATCCCACCAGCGATCGAGAAGCAGACTCCCCTCTCTGGTATCAGAGAGATCCAATCCCACCAGCGATCGAGAAGCAGACTGACCTCTCTGGTATCAGAGCGATCCGATCCCACCAGCGATCGAGAAGCAGACTCCTCTCTCTGGTTTCAGAGAGATCCGATCCCATCAGCGATCGAGAAGCAGACTCCTCTCTCTGGCATCAGAGTGATCCGATCCCACAAGCGATCGAGAAGCAGACTCCTCTCTCTGGCATCAGAGTGATCCGATCCCACAAGCGATCGAGAAGCAGACTCCTCTCTCTGGTATCAGAGAGATCCAATCCCACCAGCGATCGAGAAGCAGACTCCTCTCTCTGGCATCAGAGTGATCCGATCCCACAAGCGATCGAGAAGCAGACTCCTCTCTCTGGTATCAGAGAGATCCAATCCCACCAGCGATCGAGAAGCAGACTCCCCTCTCTGGTATCAGAGAGATCCAATCCCACCAGCGATCGAGAAGCAGACTGACCTCTCTGGTATCAGAGCGATCCGATCCCACCAGCGATCGAGAAGCAGACTCCTCTCTCTGGTTTCAGAGCGATCCGAACCCACCAGCGATCGAGAAGCAGACTCCTCTCTCTGGCATCAGAGTGATCCGATCCCACAAGCGATCGAGAAGCAGACTCCTCTCTCTGGTATCAGAGAGATCCAATCCCACCAGCGATCGAGAAGCAGACTCCCCTCTCTGGTATCAGAGAGATCCAATCCCACCAGCGATCGAGAAGCAGACTGACCTCTCTGGTATCAGAGCGATCCGATCCCACCAGCGATCGAGAAGCAGACTCCTCTCTCTGGTTTCAGAGAGATCCGATCCCATCAGCGATCGAGAAGCAGACTCCTCTCTCTGGCATCAGAGTGATCCGATCCCACAAGCGATCGAGAAGCAGACTCCTCTCTCTGGTATCAGAGAGATCCAATCCCACCAGCGATCGAGAAGCAGACTCCCCTCTCTGGTATCAGAGAGATCCAATCCCACCAGCGATCGAGAAGCAGACTGACCTCTCTGGTATCAGAGCGATCCGATCCCACCAGCGATCGAGAAGCAGACTCCTCTCTCTGGTTTCAGAGCGATCCGAACCCACCAGCGATCGAGAAGCAGACTCCTCTCTCTGGCATCAGAGTGATCCGATCCCACAAGCGATCGAGAAGCAGACTCCTCTCTCTGGTATCAGAGAGATCCAATCCCACCAGCGATCGAGAAGCAGACTCCCCTCTCTGGTATCAGAGAGATCCAATCCCACCAGCGATCGAGAAGCAGACTGACCTCTCTGGTATCAGAGCGATCCGATCCCACCAGCGATCGAGAAGCAGACTCCTCTCTCTGGTTTCAGAGAGATCCGATCCCATCAGCGATCGAGAAGCAGACTCCTCTCTCTGGCATCAGAGTGATCCGATCCCACAAGCGATCGAGAAGCAGACTCCTCTCTCTGGCATCAGAGTGATCCGATCCCACAAGCGATGGAGAAGCAGACTCCTCTCTCTGGTATCAGAGAGATCCAATCCCACCAGCGATCGAGAAGCAGACTCCTCTCTCTGGCATCAGAGTGATCCGATCCCACAAGCGATCGAGAAGCAGACTCCTCTCTCTGGTATCAGAGAGATCCAATCCCACCAGCGATCGAGAAGCAGACTCCCCTCTCTGGTATCAGAGAGATCCAATCCCACCAGCGATCGAGAAGCAGACTGACCTCTCTGGTATCAGAGCGATCCGATCCCACCAGCGATCGAGAAGCAGACTCCTCTCTCTGGTTTCAGAGCGATCCGAACCCACCAGCGATCGAGAAGCAGACTCCTCTCTCTGGTATCAGAGCGATCCGAACCCACCAGCGATCGAGAAGCAGACTCCTCTCTCTGGTTTCAGAGCGATCCGATCACACCAGCGATCGAGAAGCAGACTCACCTCTCTGGTATCAGAGCGATCCGATCACATCAGCGATCGAGAAGCAGACTCCTCTCTCTGGTATCAGAGCGATCCGATCCCACCAGCGATCGAGAAGCAGACTCCTCTCTCTGGTATCAGAGCGATCCGATCCCAGCAGCGATCGAGAAGCAGACTCCTCTCTCTGGTATCAGAGAGATCCAATCCCACCAGCGATCGAGAAGCAGACTCCCCTCTCTGGTATCAGAGAGATCCAATCCCACCAGCGATCGAGAAGCAGACTCCTCTCTCTGGCATCAGAGTGATCCGATCCCACAAGCGATCGAGAAGCAGACTCCTCTCTCTGGTATCAGAGAGATCCAATCCCACCAGCGATCGAGAAGCAGACTCCCCTCTCTGGTATCAGAGAGATCCAATCCCTCCAGCGATCGAGAAGCAGACTGACCTCTCTGGTATCAGAGCGATCCGATCCCACCAGCGATCGAGAAGCAGACTCCTCTCTCTGGTTTCAGAGAGATCCGATCCCATCAGCGATCGAGAAGCAGACTCCACTCTCTGGTATCAGAGCGATCCGAACCCACCAGCGATCGAGAAGCAGACTCCTCTCTCTGGTATCAGAGCGATCCGAACCCACCAGCGATCGAGAAGCAGACTCCTCTCTCTGGTTTCAGAGCGATCCGATCACACCAGCGATCGAGAAGCAGACTCACCTCTCTGGTATCAGAGCGATCCGATCACATCAGCGATCGAGAAGCAGACTCCTCTCTCTGGTTTCAGAGCGATCCGATCCCACCAGCGATCGAGAAGCAGACTCCTCTCTCTGGTATCAGAGCGATCCGAACCCACCAGCGATCGAGAAGCAGACTCCTCTCTCTGGTTTCAGAGCGATCCGATCACACCAGCGATCGAGAAGCAGACTCACCTCTCTGGTATCAGAGCGATCCGATCCCACCAGCGATCGAGTAGCAGACTCCTCTCTCTGGTATCAGAGCGATCCTATCCCACCAGCGAAACAGAAGCAAACTCCCCTCTCTGGTATCAGAGCGATCCGATCCCACCAGCGATTGAGAAGCAGACTGCTCTCTCTGGTATCAGAGCGATCCGATCCCACCAGCGATACAGAAGCAGACTCCCCTCTCTGGTATCAGAGCGATCCGATCCCACCAGCGATTGATAAGCAGACTCCTCTCTCTGGTATCTGAACGATCCGATCCCACCAGCGATCAAGAAGCAGACTCCACTCTCTGGTATCAGAGTGATCCGATCCCACCAGCGATCGAGAAGCAGACTCCTCTCTCTGGCATCAGAGCGATCCGATCCACCAGCGATCGAGAAGCAGACTCCTCTCTCTGGTATCAGAGTGATCCGATCCCACCAGCGATCGAGAAGCAGACTCCACTCTCTGGTATCAGAGCGAAACGATCCCACCAGCGATCGAGGAGCAGACTCCCCTCTCTGGTTTCAGAGCGATCCGATCCCACCAGCGATCGAGAAGCAGACTCCTCTCTCTGGTATCAGAGCGATCCGATCACACCAGCGATCGAGAAGCAGACTCCTCTCTCTGGTATCAGAACAATCCGATCCCACCAGCGATCGAGAAACAGACTCCTCTCTCTGGTATCAGAGCGATCCGATCACATCAGCGATCGAGAAGCAGACTCCTCTCTCTGGTATCAGAGCGATCCAATCCCACCAGAGATCGAGAAGCAGACTCCTCCCTCTGGTTTCAGAACGATCCGATCCCACCAGCGATCGACATGCAGACTCCCCTCTCTGGTATCAGAGCGTTCCGATCCCACCAGCGATCGACAAGCAGACTCCTCTCTCTGGTATCAGAGCGATCCGATCCCACCAGCGATCGAGTAGCAGACTCCTCTCTCTGGTATCAGAGCGATCCGATCCCACCAGCGATCGAGTAGCAGACTCCTCTCTCTGGTATCAGAGCAATCCGATCCCACCAGCGATCGAGAAGCAGACTCCTCTCTCTGGTATCAGAGCGATCCGATCCCAGCAGCGATCGAGAAGCAGACTCCTCTCTCTGGTATCAGAGAGATCCAATCCTACCAGCGATCGAGAAGCAGACTCCTCTCTCTGGTATCAGAGAGATCCAATCCCACCAGCGATCGAGAAGCAGACTCCCCTCTCTGGTATCAGAGAGATCCAATCCCACCAGCGATCGAGAAGCAGACTCCTCTCTCTGGCATCAGAGTGATCCGATCCCACAAGCGATCGAGAAGCAGACTCCTCTCTCTGGTATCAGAGAGATCCAATCCCACCAGCGATCGAGAAGCAGACTCCCCTCTCTGGTATCAGAGAGATCCAATCACACCAGCGATCGAGAAGCAGACTCACCTCTCTGGTATCAGAGCGATCCGATCACACCAGCGATCGAGAAGCAGACTCACCTCTCTGGTATCAGAGCGATCCGATCACATCAGCGATCGAGAAGCAGACTCCTCTCTCTGGTTTCAGAGCGATCCGATCCCACCAGCGATCGAGAAGCAGACTCCTCTCTCTGGTATCAGAGCGATCCGAACCCAACAGCGATCGAGAAGCAGACTCCTCTCTCTGGTTTCAGAGCGATCCGATCACACCAGCGATCGAGAAGCAGACTCACCTCTCTGGTATCAGAGCGATCCGATCCCACCAGCGATCGAGTAGCAGACTCCTCTCTCTGGTATCAGAGCGATCCGATCCCACCAGCTATACAGAAGCAGACTCCCCTCTCTGGTATCAGAGCGATCCGATCCCACCAGCGATTGAGAAGCAGACTCCTCTCTCTGGTATCTGAACGATCCGATCCCACCAGCGATCTAGAAGCAGACTCCACTCTCTGGTATCAGAGTGATCCGATCCCACCAGCGATCGAGAAGCAGACTCCTCTCTCTGGCATCAGAGCGATCCGATCCACCAGCGATCGAGAAGCAGACTCCTCTCTCTGGTATCAGAGTGATCCGATCCCACCAGCGATCGAGAAGCAGACTCCACTCTCTGGTATCAGAGCGATACGATCCCACCAGCGATCGAGGAGCAGACTCCCCTCTCTGGTTTCAGAGCGATCCGATCCCACCAGCGATCGAGAAGCAGACTCCTCTCTCTGGTATCAGAGCGATCCGATCACACCAGCGATCGAGAAGCAGACTCCTCTCTCTGGTATCAGAACAATCCGATCCCACCAGCGATCGAGAAGCAGACTCCTCTCTCTGGTATCAGAGCGATCCGATCACATCAGCGATCGAGAAGCAGACTCCTCTCTCTGGTATCAGAGCGATCCAATCCCACCAGAGATCGAGAAGCAGACTCCTCCCTCTGGTTTCAGAACGATCCGATCCCACCAGCGATCGACATGCAGACTCCCCTCTCTGGTAACAGAGCGATCGAATCCCACCAGCGATCGACATGCAGACTCCCCTCTCTGGTATCAGAGCGATCTGATCCCACCAGCGATAGAGAAGCAGACTCCACTCTCTGGTATCAGACGATCCGATCCCATCAGCGATCGAGAAGCAGACTCCACTCTCTGGTATCAGAGCGATCCGATCCCATCAGAGATCGAGAAGCAGACTCACCTCTCTGGTATCAGAACGATCCGATCCCACCAGCGATCGAGAAGCAGACTCCACTCTCTGGTATCAGAGCGATCCGATCCCACCAGCGATCGAGTAGCAGACTCCTCTCTCTGGTATCAGAGCGATCCGATCCCACCAGCGATCGAGTAGCAGACTCCTCTCTCTGGTATCAGAGCGATCCGATCCCACCAGCGATCGAGTAGCAGACTCCTCTCTCTGGTATCAGAGCGATCCGATCCCACCAGCGATCGAGTAGCAGACTCCTCTCTCTGGTATCAGAGCGATCCAATCCCACCAGCGATCGAGAAGCAGACTCCTCTCTCTGGTATCAGAGCGATCCGATCCCACCAGAGATCGAGAAGCAGACTCCTCTCTCTGGTATCGGAGCGATCCGATCACACCAGCGATCGAGAAGCAGACTCCTCTCTCTGGTATCTTAACGATCCGATCACACCAGCGATCGAGAAGCAGACCCACCTCTCTGGTATCAGAGCGATCCGATCCCACCAGCGATCGAGAAGCAGACTCACCTCTTTGGTATCAGAGAGATCGAATCCCACCAGCGATCGAGAAGCAGACTCACCTCTGGTATCAGAGCGTTCCGATCCCACAAGCGATCGAGAAGCAGACTCCACTCTCTGGTATCAGAGCGATCCGACCCCATCAGCGATCGAGAAGCAGACTCACCTCTCTGGCATCAGAGCGATCCGATCCCACCAGCGATAGAGAAGCAGACTCCACTCTCTGGTATCAGAGCGATCCCATCCCATCAGCGAGCGAGAAGCAGACTCACCTCTCTGGTATCAGAGCGATCCGATCCCACCAGGGATCGAGAAGCAGACTCCTCTCTCGGTTGTAGAGCGATACAATCTCAACAGCGTTCGAGAAGCAGACTCCTCTCTTTGGTATCAGAGCGATCCGATCCCAACAGCGACCGAGTAGCAGACTCCCCTCTCTGGTATCAGAACGATCCGATCCCACCAGCGATCGAGAAGCAGACTCCTCTCTCTGGTATCAGAGCGATCCGATCCCACCAGGGATCGAGAAGCAGACTCCCCTCTCTGGTATCAGAGTGATCCGATCCCACCAGGGATCGAGAAGCAGACTCCCCTCTCTGGTATCAGAGCAATCCGTTCCCAGCAGCGATCGAGAAGCAGACTCCCCTCTCTGGTATCAGAGTGATCCGATCCCACCAGGGATCGAGAAGCAGACTCCCCTCTCTGGTATCAGAGCGATCCGATCCCAGCAGCGATCGAGAAGCAGACTCCTCTCTCTGGTATCAGAGCGATCCGATCACACCAGCGATCGAGAAGCAGACTCTTCTCTCTGGTATCAGAGCAATCTGATCCCACCAGCGATCGAGTAGCAGACTCCTCTCTCTGGTATCAGAGAGATCCGATCCCACCAGCGATCGAGAAGCAGACTCCCCTCTCTGGTATCAGAGAGATCCAATCCCACCAGCGATCGAGAAGCAGACTCCTCTCTCTGGTATCAGAGAGATCCGATCCCACCAGCGATCGAGAAGCAGACTCTTCTCTCTGGTATCAGAGCGATCCGATCCCACCAGCGATCGAGAAGCAGACTCCTCTCTCTGGTATCAGAGTGATCCGATCCCACCAGCGATCGAGAAGCAGACTCACCTCTCTGGTATCACAGAGATCCGATCCCACCAGCGATCGAGAAGAAGATTCCACTCTCTGGTATCAGAGCGATCCGATCCCACCAGCGATCGAGAAGCAGTCTCCTCTGTCTGATATCTGAACGATCCGATCACACCAGCGATCGAGAAGCAGACTCACCTCTCTGGTATCAGAGCGATCCGATCCCACCAGCGATCGAGAAGCAGACTCCACTCTCAGTTATCAGAGCGATCCGATCCCACCAGCGATCGAGAAGCAGACTCCTCTCTCTGGTATCAGAGCGATCCGATCCCACCAGCGATCGAGAAGCAGACTCCTCTCTCTGGTATCAGAGCGATCCGATCACACCAGCGATCGAGAAGCAGACTCACCTCTATGGTATCAGAGAGATCCGATCCCACCAGCGATCGAGAAGCAGACTCACCTCTCTGGTATCAGAGAGATCCAATACCACCAGCGATCGAGAAGCAGACTGACCTCTCTGGTATCAGACCGATCCGATCTCACCAGCGATCGAGAAGCAGACTCCTCTCTCTGGTATCAGAGCGATCCGATTCCACCAGCGATCGAGAAGCAGACTCCTCTCTCTGGTATCAGAACGATCCGATCCCACCAGCGATACAGAAGCAGACTCCTCTCTCTGGTATCAGAACGGTCCGATCCCATCAGCGACCGAGAAGCAGACTCCTCTCTCTGGTATCAGAGCGATCCGATCCCACCAGCGATCGAGAAGAAGACTCCACTCTCTGGTATCAGAGTGATCCGATCCCACCAGCGATCGAGAAGCAGACTCCTCTCTCTGGTATCTGAACGATCCGATCACACCAGCGATCGAGAAGTAGACCCACCTCACTGGTATCTGAACGATCCGATCCCACAAGCGATCGAGAAGCAGACTCCACTCTCTGGTATCAGAGCGATCCGATCCCAGCAGCGATCGAGAAGCAGACTCACCTCTCTGGTATCAGAGCGTTCCGATCCCACAAGCGATCGAGAAGCAGACTCCACTCTCTGGTATCAGAGCGATCCGATCCCACCTGCGATCGAGAAGCAGACTCCTCTCTCTGGTAACAGAGCGATCCGATCCCACCAGCGATCGAGAAGCAGACTCACCTCTTTGGTATCAGAGAGATCGAATCCCACCAGCGATCGAGAAGCAGACTCACCTCTGGTATCAGAGCGTTCCGATCCCACAAGCGATCGAGAAGCAGACTCCTCTCTCTGGTATCAGAGCGATCCGATCCCACCAGCGATCGAGAAGCAGACTGCTCTCTCTGGTATCAGAGCGATCCGATCCCACCAGCGATCGAGATGCAGACTCACCTCTGGTATCAGAGCGTTCCGATCCCACAAGCGATCGAGAAGCAGACTCCTCTCTCTGGTGTCAGAACGAACCGATCCCACCAGCGATACAGAAGCAGACTCCCCTCTCTGGTATCAGAACGATCCGATCCCATCAGCGACCGAGAAGCAGACTCCTCTCTCTGGTATCAGAACGATCCGATCCCATCAGCGACCGAGAAGCAGACTCCTCTCTCTGGTAACAGAGCGATCCGATCCCACCAGCGATCGAGAAGCAGACTCACCTCTTTGGTGTCAGAGAGATCGAATCCCACCAGCGATCGAGAAGCAGACTCACCTCTGGTATCAGAGCGTTCCGATCCCACAAGCTATCGAGAAGCATACTCCTCTCTCTGGTATCAGAGCGATCGAGAAGCAGACTCCTCTCTCTGGTATCAGAGCGATCCGATCCCACCAGCGATAGAGAAGCAGACTCACCTCTCTGGTATCAGAGCGATCTGATCCCACCAGCGATAGAGAAGCAGACTGCACTCTCTGGTATCAGAGCGATCCGATCCCATCAGCGATCGAGAAGCAGACTCACCTCTCTGGTTTTAGAGCAATCCGATCTCACCAGCCATCGAGAAGCAGACTCCTCTCTCGGTTGTAGAGCGATACAATCTCAACAGCGTTCGAGAAGCAGACACCCCTCTCTGGTTTCAGAGCGATCCGATCCCACCAGCGATCGAGAAGCAGACTCCTCTCTCTGGTATCAGAGCGATCCGATCACACCAGCGATCGAGAAGCAGACTCCTCTCTCTGGTATCAGAACAATCAGATCCCACCAGCGATCGAGAAGCAGACTCCTCTCTCTGGTATCAGAGCGATCCGATCACATCAGCGATCGAGAAGCAGACTCCTCTCTCTGGTATCAGAGCGATCCAATCCCACCAGAGATCGAGAAGCAGACTCCTCCCTCTGGTTTCAGAACGATCCGATCCCACCAGCGATCGACATGCAGACTCCCCTCTCTGGTATCAGAGCGATCCGATCCCACCAGCAATCGACATGCAGACTCCTCTCTCTGGTAACAGAGCGATCGAATCCCACCAGCGATCGACATGCAGACTCCCCTCTCTGGTATCAGAGCGATCTGATCCCACCAGCGATAGAGAAGCAGACTCCACTCTCTGGTATCAGACGATCCGATCCCATCAGCGATCGAGAAGCAGACTCCACTCTCTGGTATCAGAGCGATCCGATCCCATCAGAGATCGAGAAGCAGACTCACCTCTCTGGTATCAGAACGATCCGATCCCACCAGCGATCGAGAAGCAGACTCCACTCTCTGGTATCAGAGCGATCCGATCCCACCAGCGATCGAGTAGCAGACTCCTCTCTCTGGTATCAGAGCGATCCGATCCCACCAGCGATCGAGTAGCAGACTCCTCTCTCTGGTATCAGAGCGATCCGATCCCACCTGCGATCGAGAAGCAGACTCCTCTCTCTGGTAACAGAGCGATCCGATCCCACCAGCGATCGAGAAGCAGACTCACCTCTTTGGTATCAGAGAGATCGAATCCCACCAGCGATCGAGAAGCAGACTCACCTCTTTGGTATCAGAGAGATCGAATCCCACCAGCGATCGAGAAGCAGACTCACCTCTGGTATCAGAGCGTTCCGATCCCACAAGCGATCGAGAAGCAGACTCCTCTCTCTGGTATCAGAGCGATCCGATCCCACCAGCGATCGAGAAGCAGACTGCTCTCTCTGGTATCAGAGCGATCCGATCCCACCAGCGATCGAGATGCAGACTCACCTCTGGTATCAGAGCGTTCCGATCCCACAAGCGATCGAGAAGCAGACTCCTCTCTCTGGTGTCAGAACGAACCGATCCCACCAGCGATACAGAAGCAGACTCCCCTCTCTGGTATCAGAACGATCCGATCCCACCAGCGACAGAGTAGCAGACTCCTCTCTCTGGTAACAGAGCGATCCGATCCCACCAGCGATCGAGAAGCAGACTCACCTCTTTGGTGTCAGAGAGATCGAATCCCACCAGCGATCGATAAGCAGACTCACCTCTGGTATCAGAGCGATCGAGAAGCAGACTCCTCTCTCTGGTATCAGAGCGATCGAGAAGCAGACTCCTCTCTCTGGTATCAGAGCGATCCGATCCCACAAGCGATCGAGAAGCAGACTCCTCTCTCTGGCATCAGAGTGATCCGATCCCACCAGCGATCGAGAAGCAGACTCACCTCTCTGGTATCAGAGCGATCGAGAAGCAGACTCCTCTCTCTGGTATCAGAGCGATCCGATCCCACAAGCGATCGAGAAGCAGACTCCTCTCTCTGGCATCAGAGTGATCCGATCCCACCAGCGATCGAGAAGCAGACTCCTCTCTCTGGTATCAGAGCGATCGAGAAGCAGACTCCTCTCTCTGGTATCAGAGCGATCCGATCCCACCAGCGATAGAGAAGCAGACTCACCTCTCTGGTATCAGAGCGATCTGATCCCACCAGCGATAGAGAAGCAGACTGCACTCTCTGGTATCAGAGCGATCCGATCCCATCAGCGATCGAGAAGCTGACTCACCTCTCTGGTTTTAGAGCAATCCGATCTCACCAGCCATCGAGAAGCAGACTCCTCTCTCGGTTGTAGAGCGATACAATCTCAACAGCGTTCGAGAAGCAGACACCCCTCTCTGGTTTCAGAGCGATCCGATCCCTCCAGCGATCGAGAAGCAGACTCCTCTCTCTGGTATCAGAGCGATCCGATCACACC
This sequence comes from Hypanus sabinus, assembly GCF_030144855.1. Classification (NCBI taxonomy): domain Eukaryota; kingdom Metazoa; phylum Chordata; class Chondrichthyes; order Myliobatiformes; family Dasyatidae; genus Hypanus; species Hypanus sabinus. Next base: position 69,909,362 of record NC_082725.1, on the reverse strand, counting down.
AGCGATCGAGAAGCAGACTCCTCTCTCTGGTATCAGAACAATCCGATCCCACCAGCGATCGAGAAGCAGACTCCTCTCTCTGGTATCAGAGCGATCCGATCACATCAGCGATCGAGAAGCAGACTCCTCTCTCTGGTATCAGAGCGATCCAATCCCACCAGAGATCGAGAAGCAGACTCCTCCCTCTGGTTTCAGAACGATCCGATCCCACCAGCGATCGACATGCAGACTCCCCTCTCTGGTATCAGAGCGATCCGATCCCACCAGCGATCGACATGCAGACTCCTCTCTCTGGTAACAGAGCGATCGAATCCCACCAGCGATCGACATGCAGACTCCCCTCTCTGGTATCAGAGCGATCTGATCCCACCAGCGATCGAGAAGCAGACTCCACTCTCTGGTATCAGAGCGATCCGATCCCATCAGAGATCGAGAAGCAGACTCACCTCTCTGGTATCAGAACGATCCGATCCCACCAGCGATCGAGAAGCAGACTCCACTCTCTGGTATCAGAGCGATCCGATCCCACCAGCGATCGAGTAGCAGACTCCTCTCTCTGGTATCAGAGCGATCCGATCCCACCAGCGATCGAGTAGCAGACTCCTCTCTCTGGTATCAGAGCGATCCGATCCCACCAGCGAACGAGTAGCAGACTCCTCTCTCTGGTATCAGAGCGATCCGATCCCAGCAGCGATCGAGAAGCAGACTCCTCTCTCTGGAATCAGAGAGATCCAATCCCACCAGCGATCGAGAAGTAGACTCCTCTCTCTGGTATCAGAGCGATCCGATCCCAGCAGCGATCGAGAAGCAGACTCCTCTCTCTGGAATCAGAGAGATCCAATCCCACCAGCGATCGAGAAGCAGACTCCTCTCTCTGGTATCACAGCGATCCGAACCCACCAGAGATCGAGAAGCAGACTCCTCTCTCTGGTATCGGAGCGATCCGATCACACCAGCGATCGAGAAGCAGACTCCTCTCTCTGGTATCTTAACGATCCGATCCCACCAGCGATCGAGAAGCAGACTCACCTCTTTGGTATCAGAGAGATCGAATCCCACCAGCGATCGAGAAGCAGACTCACCTCTGGTATCAGAGCGTTCCGATCCCACAAGCGATCGAGAAGCAGACTCCACTCTCTGGTATCAGAGCGATCCGACCCCATCAGCGATCGAGAAGCAGACTCACCTCTCTGGTATCAGAGCGATCCGATCCCACCAGCGATAGAGAAGCAGACTCCACTCTCTGGTATCAGAGCGATCCCATCCCATCAGCGAGCGAGAAGCAGACTCACCTCTCTGGTATCAGAGCGATCCGATCCCACCAGGGATCGAGAAGCAGACTCCTCTCTCGGTTGTAGAGCGATACAATCTCAACAGCGTTCGAGAAGCAGACTCCTCTCTTTGGTATCAGAGCGATCCGATCCCAACAGCGACCGAGTAGCAGACTCCCCTCTCTGGTATCAGAACGATCCGATCCCACCAGCGATCGAGAAGCAGACTCCTCTCTCTGGTATCAGAGCGATCCGATCCCACCAGGGATCGAGAAGCAGACTCCCCTCTCTGGTATCAGAGCGATCCGATCCCACCAGGGATCGAGAAGCAGACTCCCCTCTCTGGTATCAGAGCAATCCGTTCCCAGCAGCGATCGAGAAGCAGACTCCTCTCTCTGGTATCAGAGTGATCCGATCCCACCAGGGATCGAGAAGCAGACTCCCCTCTCTGGTATCAGAGCAATCCGTTCCCAGCAGCGATCGAGAAGCAGACTCCCCTCTCTGGTATCAGAGTGATCCGATCCCACCAGGGATCGAGAAGCAGACTCCCCTCTCTGGTATCAGAGCGATCCGATCCCAGCAGCGATCGAGAAGCAGACTCCTCTCTCTGGTATCAGAGCGATCCGATCCCACCAGCGATCGAGAAGCAGACTCTTCTCTCTGGTATCAGAGCAATCTGATCCCACCAGCGATCGAGTAGCAGACTCCTCTCTCTGGTATCAGAGAGATCCAATTCCACCAGCGATCGAGAAGCAGACTCCCCTCTCTGGTATCAGAATGATCCTATCCCACCAGCGATCGAGAAGCAGACTCCTCTCTCTGGTATCAGAGAGATCCGATCCCACCAGCGATCGAGAAGCAGACTCTTCTCTCTGGTATCAGAGCGATCCGATCCCACCAGCGATCGAGAAGCAGACTCCTCTCTCTGGTATCAGAGAGATCCGATCCCACCAGCGATCGAGAAGAAGACTCCTCTCTCTGGTATCAGAACGATCCGATCCCATCAGCGATAGAGAAGGAGACTCCTCTCTCTGGTATCATAGCGATCCGATTCCAGCAGCGATCGAGAAGAAGATTCCACTCTCTGGTATCAGAGCGATCCGATCCCACCAGCGATCGAGAAGCAGTCTCCTCTGTCTGATATCTGAACGATCCGATCACACCAGCGATCGAGAAGCAGACTCACCTCTCTGGTATCATCGCGATCCGATCCCACCAGCGATCGAGAAGCAGACTCCACTCTCAGTTATCAGAGCGATCCGATCCCACCAGCGATCGAGAAGCAGACTCCTCTCTCTGGTATCAGAGCGATCCGATCCCACCAGCGATCGAGAAGCAGACTCCTCTCTCTGGTATCAGAGCGATCCGATCACACCAGCGATCGAGAAGCAGACTCACCTCTATGGTATCAGAGAGATCCGATCCCACCAGCGATCGAGAAGCAGACTCACCTCTCTAGTATCAGAGAGATCCAATACCACCAGCGATCGAGAAGCAGACTGACCTCTCTGGTATCAGACCGATCTGATCTCACCAGCGATCGAGAAGCAGACTCCTCTCTCTGGTATCAGAGCGATCCGATTCCACCAGCGATCGAGAAGCAGACTCCTCTCTCTGGTATCAGAACGATCCGATCCCACCAGCGATACAGAAGCAGACTCCCCTCTCTGGTATCAGAACGATCCCATCCCATCAGCGACCGAGAAGCAGACTCCTCTCTCTGGTATCAGAACGGTCCGATCCCATCAGCGACCGAGAAGCAGACTCCTCTCTCTGGTATCAGAGCGATCCGATCCCACCAGCGATCGAGAAGAAGACTCCACTCTCTGGTATCAGAGTGATCCGATCCCACCAGCGATCGAGAAGCAGACTCCTCTCTCTGGTATCTGAACGATCCGATCACACCAGCGATCGAGAAGTAGACCCACCTCACTGGTATCTGAACGATCCGATCCCACAAGCGATCGAGAAGCAGACTCCACTCTCTGGTATCAGAGCGATCCGATCCCAGCAGCGATCGAGAAGCAGACTCACCTCTCTGGTATCAGAGCGTTCCGATCCCACAAGCGATCGAGAAGCAGACTCCACTCTCTGGTATCAGAGCGATCCGATCCCACCTGCGATCGAGAAGCAGACTCCTCTCTCTGGTAACAGAGCGATCCGATCCCACCAGCGATCGAGAAGCAGACTCACCTCTTTGGTATCAGAGAGATCGAATCCCACCAGCGATCGAGAAGCAGACTCACCTCTGGTATCAGAGCGTTCCGATCCCACAAGCGATCGAGAAGCAGACACCTCTCTCTGGTATCTGAACGATCCGATCACACCAGCGATCGAGAAGTAGACCCACCTCACTGGTATCTGAACGATCCGATCCCACAAGCGATCGAGAAGCAGACTCCACTCTCTGGTATCAGAGCGATCCGATCCCAGCAGCGATCGAGAAGCAGACTCACCTCTCTGGTATCAGAGCGTTCCGATCCCACAAGCGATCGAGAAGCAGACTCCACTCTCTGGTATCAGAGCGATCCGATCCCACCTGCGATCGAGAAGCAGACTCCTCTCTCTGGTAACAGAGCGATCCGATCCCACCAGCGATCGAGAAGCAGACTCACCTCTTTGGTATCAGAGAGATCGAATCCCACCAGCGATCGAGAAGCAGACTCACCTCTGGTATCAGAGCGTTCCGATCCCACAAGCGATCGAGAAGCAGACTCCACTCTCTGGTATCAGAGCGATCCGACCCCATCAGCGATCGAGAAGCAGACTCACCTCTCTGGTATCAGAGCGATCCGATCCCACCAGCGATAGAGAAGCAGACTCCACTCTCTGGTATCAGAGCGATCCCATCCCATCAGCGAGCGAGAAGCAGACTCACCTCTCTGGTATCAGAGCGATCCGATCCCACCAGGGATCGAGAAGCAGACTCCTCTCTCGGTTGTAGAGCGATACAATCTCAACAGCGTTCGAGAAGCAGACTCCTCTCTTTGGTATCAGAGCGATCCGATCCCAACAGCGACCGAGTAGCAGACTCCCCTCTCTGGTATCAGAACGATCCGATCCCACCAGCGATCGAGAAGCAGACTCCTCTCTCTGGTATCAGAGCGATCCGATCCCACCAGGGATCGAGAAGCAGACTCCCCTCTCTGGTATCAGAGCGATCCGATCCCACCAGGGATCGAGAAGCAGACACCCCTCTCTGGTATCAGAGCAATCCGTTCCCAGCAGCGATCGAGAAGCAGACTCCTCTCTCTGGTATCAGAGTGATCCGATCCCACCAGGGATCGAGAAGCAGACTCCCCTCTCTGGTATCAGAGCAATCCGTTCCCAGCAGCGATCGAGAAGCAGACTCCCCTCTCTGGTATCAGAGTGATCCGATCCCACCAGGGATCGAGAAGCAGACTCCCCTCTCTGGTATCAGAGCGATCCGATCCCAGCAGCGATCGAGAAGCAGACTCCTCTCTCTGGTATCAGAGAGATCCAATCCCACCAGCGATCGAGAAGCAGACTCCCCTCTCTGGTATCAGAGAGATCCAATCCCACCAGCGATCGAGAAGCAGACTCCTCTCTCTGGTATCAGAGAGATCCGATCCCACCAGCGATCGAGAAGCAGACTCTTCTCTCTGGTATCAGAGCGATCCGATCCCACCAGCGATCGAGAAGCAGACTCCTCTCTCTGGTATCAGAGTGATCCGATCCCACCAGCGATCGAGAAGCAGACTCACCTCTCTGGTATCACAGAGATCCGATCCCACCAGCGATCGAGAAGAAGACTCCTCTCTCTGGTATCAGAACGATCCGATCCCATCAGCGATAGAGAAGCAGACTCCTCTCTCTGGTATCATAGCGATCCGATTCCACCAGCGATCGAGAAGAAGATTGCACTCTCTGGTATCAGAGCGATCCGATCCCACCAGCGATCGAGAAGCAGTCTCCTCTGTCTGATATCTGAACGATCCGATCACACCAGCGATCGAGAAGCAGACTCACCTCTCTGGTATCAGAGCGATCCGATCCCACCAGCGATCGAGAAGCAGACTCCACTCTCAGTTATCAGAGCGATCCGATCCCACCAGCGATCGAGAAGCAGACTCCTCTCTCTGGTATCAGAGCGATCCGATCCCACCAGCGATCGAGAAGCAGACTCACCTCTCTGGTATCAGAGAGATCCAATACCACCAGCGATCGAGAAGCAGACTGACCTCTCTGGTATCAGACCGATCCGATCTCACCAGCGATCGAGAAGCAGACTCCCCTCTCTGGTATCAGAGCGATCCGATTCCACCAGCGATCGAGAAGCAGACTCCTCTCTCTGGTATCAGAACGATCCGATCCCACCAGCGATACAGAAGCAGACTCCCCTCTCTGGTATCAGAACGATCCCATCCCATCAGCGACCGAGAAGCAGACTCCTCTCTCTGGTATCAGAACGGTCCGATCCCATCAGCGACCGAGAAGCAGACTCCTCTCTCTGGTATCAGAGCGATCCGATCCCACCAGCGATCGAGAAGAAGACTCCACTCTCTGGTATCAGAGTGATCCGATCCCACCAGCGATCGAGAAGCAGACTCCTCTCTCTGGTATCTGAACGATCCGATCACACCAGCGATCGAGAAGTAGACCCACCTCACTGGTATCTGAACGATCCGATCCCACAAGCGATCGAGAAGCAGACTCCACTCTCTGGTATCAGAGCGATCCGATCCCAGCAGCGATCGAGAAGCAGACTCACCTCTCTGGTATCAGAGCGTTCCGATCCCACAAGCGATCGAGAAGCAGACTCCACTCTCTGGTATCAGAGCGATCCGATCCCACCTGCGATCGAGAAGCAGACTCCTCTCTCTGGTAACAGAGCGATCCGATCCCACCAGCGATCGAGAAGCAGACTCACCTCTTTGGTATCAGAGAGATCGAATCCCACCAGCGATCGAGAAGCAGACTCACCTCTGGTATCAGAGCGTTCCGATCCCACAAGCGATCGAGAAGCAGACTCCTCTCTCTGGTATCAGAGCGATCCGATCCCACCAGCGATCGAGAAGCAGACTGCTCTCTCTGGTATCAGAGCGATCCGATCCCACCAGCGATCGAGATGCAGACTCACCTCTGGTATCAGAGCGTTCCGATCCCACAAGCGATCGAGAAGCAGACTCCTCTCTCTGGTGTCAGAACGAACCGATCCCACCAGCGATACAGAAGCAGACTCCCCTCTCTGGTATCAGAACGATCCGATCCCATCAGCGACCGAGAAGCAGACTCCTCTCTCTGGTATCAGAACGATCCGATCCCATCAGCGACCGAGAAGCAGACTCCTCTCTCTGGTAACAGAGCGATCCGATCCCACCAGCGATCGAGAAGCAGACTCACCTCTTTGGTGTCAGAGAGATCGAATCCCACCAGCGATCGAGAAGCAGACTCACCTCTGGTATCAGAGCGTTCCGATCCCACAAGCGATCGAGAAGCAGACTCCACTCTCTGGTATCAGAGCGATCGAGAAGCAGACTCCTCTCTCTGGTATCAGAGCGATCCGATCCCACCAGCGATAGAGAAGCAGACTCACCTCTCTGGTATCAGAGCGATCTGATCCCACCAGCGATAGAGAAGCAGACTGCACTCTCTGGTATCAGAGCGATCCGATCCCATCAGCGATCGAGAAGCAGACTCACCTCTCTGGTTTTAGAGCAATCCGATCTCACCAGCCATCGAGAAGCAGACTCCTCTCTCGGTTGTAGAGCGATACAATCTCAACAGCGTTCGAGAAGCAGACTCCTCTCTCTGGTAGCAGAACGATCCGATCCCATCAGCGATCGAGAAGCAGACTCCTCTCTCTGGTATCAGAGCAATCCGATCCAACCAGCTATCGAGAAGCTGTCTCACCTCTCTGGTTTAAGATCGATTCGATCTCACCAGCGATCGAGAAGCAGACTCCTCTCTCTGGTATCAGAACGATCTGAACCTACCAGCAACCGAGAAGCAGACTCACCTCTCTGGTATCAGAGCGAAACGATCCCACCAGCGATCGAGAAGCAGACTCCTCTCTCTGGTAGCAGAACGATCCGAGCCCACCAACGACCGAGTAGCAGACTCTCCTCTCTCTGGTATCAGAGCGATCCGATCCCACCAGCGATCGAGAAGCAGACTCCTCTCTCTGGTATCAGAACGATCAGATCCCACCAGCGATCGAGATGCAGACTCCTCTCTCTGGTATCAGACGATCCGATCCCACCAGCGATCGAGAAGCAGACTCACCTCTCTGGTATCAGAGCGATCCGATCCCACCAGCGATCGAGAAGCAGACTCCGCTCTCTGGTATCAGAGCGATCCGATCCCACCAGCGATCGAGAAGCAGACTCTTCTCTCTGGTAGCATAACAATCCGATCCCACCAGCGATCGAGAAGCAGACTCCTCTCTCTGGCATCAGAGCCATCCGATCCCACCAGCGACAGAGTAGCAGACACCTCTCTCTGGTATCAGAGCGATCCGATCCCATCAGCGATCGAGAAGCAGACTCCTCTCTCTGGTATCAGAGCGATCCGATCCCTCCAGCGATCGAGAAGCAGACTCTTCTCTCTGGTATCAGAGAGATCCGATCCCACCAGCGATCGAGAAGCAGACTCTTCTCTCTGGTATCAGAGCAATCAGATCCCACCAGCGATCGAGAAACAGACTCTTCTCTCTGGTATCAGAGCGATCCGATCCAACCAGCTATCGAGAAGCTGTCTCACCTCTCTGGTTTAAGATCGATTCGATCTCACCAGCGATAGAGAAGCAGACTCCTCTCTCTGCTATCAGAACGATCTGATCCTACCAGCAACCGAGAAGCAGACTTACCTCTCTGGTATCAGAGCGATAGGATCCCACCAGCGATCGAGAAGCAGACTCACCTCTCTGGTATCAGACCGATCCGATCCCACCAGCGATCGAGAAGCAGACTCTTCTCTCTGGTATCAGAGCGAAACGATCCCACCAGCGATCGAGAAGCAGACTCCTCTCTCTGGTATCAGAGCGATCAGATCCCACCAGCGATCGAGAAGCAGACTCCTCTCTCTGGTATCAGACGATCCGATCCCACCAGCGATCGAGAAGCAGACTCCTCTCTCTGGTATCAGAGCGATAGGATCCCACCAGCGATCGAGAAGCAGACTCCTCTCTCTGGTATCAGAGCGAAACGATCCCACCAGCGATCGAGAAGCAGACTCCTCTCTCTGGTATCTGAACGATCAGATCCCACCAGCGATCGACAAGCAGACTCCTCTCTCTGGTATCAGACGATCCGATCCCACCAGCGATCGAGAAACAGACTAATCTCTCTGGTATCAGAGCGATAGGATCCCACCAGCGATCGAGAAGCAGACTCCTCTCTCTGGTATCAGAACGATCAGATCCCACCAGCGATCGAGAAGCAGACTCCTCTCTCTGGTATCAGACGATCCGATCCCACCAGCGATCGAGAAGCAGACTCCTCTCTCTGGTATCAGAGCGATAGGATACCACCAGCGATCGAGAAGCAGACTCCTCTCTCTGCTATCAGAGAGATCCGATCACACCAGCGGTCGAGAAGCAGACTCCCCTCTCTGGTGTCAGAGCGATCCGATCCAACCAGGGATCGAGAAGCAGACTTCTCTCTCTGGTATCAGAGCGATCCGATCCCACCAGCGATCGAGAAGCAGAATCCCTTCTCTGGTATCAGAATGATCCTATCCTACAAGCGATCGAGAAGCAGACTCCTCTCTCTGATTGCAGTACGATCCGATCCCACCAGCGATCGAGAAGGAGACTCCTCTATCTGATTGCAGAACGATCCGATCCCACCAGCGATCGAGAAGGAGACTCCGCTCTCTGGTTTCAGAGCGAATCGATCCCACCAGCGATCGAGAAGCAGACTCCCCTCTCTGGTAGCAGAACGATCCGATCTCACCAGCGATCGAGAAGCAGACTCCTTTCTCTGGCAGCAGAACGATCCAATGCCATCAGCGATCGAGAAGCAGACTCACCTCTCTGGTATCGGAGCGTTCTGATCCCACCAGCGATCGAGAAGCAGACTCTTCTCTCTGGTATCAGAGTGATCCGATCCCACCAGCGATCGAGAAGCAGACTCACCTCTCTGGTTTCAGAGCGAATCGATCTCACCAGCGGTCGAGAAGCAGACTCCTCTCTCTGGTATCAGAGCGATCGGATCCCACCAGCGATCGAGAAGCAGTCTCCTCTATCTGATTGCAGAACGATCCGATCCCACCAGCGATTGAGAAGCAGACTCCTCTCTCTGGTATCAGAGCAATCGGATTCCACCAGAGATCGAGAAGCAGACTCACCTCTCTGGTGTCAGAACGATCCGATCCCACCAGCGATCGAGAAGCAGACTCCTCTCTCTGGTATCTGAGCGGTCCGATCCCACGAGCGATCGAGAAGCAGACTCCCCTCTCTGGTATCAGAGCGATCCGAACCCACCAGCGATCGAGAAGCAGACTCCTCTCTCTAGTATCAGACCGATCCGATCTCACCAGTGATCTAGAAGCAGACTCCTCTCTCTGGTATCAGAACGTTCCGATCCTACCAGCGATCGAGAAGCAGACTCCCCTCTCTGGTATCAGAATGATCCGATCCTACCAGCGATCGAGAAGCAGACTCCCCTCTCTGGTAGCAGAACGATCCGATCTCACCAGCGATCGAGAAGCAGACTCCTCTCTCTGGTATCAGAATGATCCGATCCTACAAGCGATCGAGAAGCAGACTCCTCTCTCTGATTGCAGTACGATCCGATCCCACCAGCGATCGAGAAGGAGACTCCTCTCTCTGGTATCAGAGCCATCCGATCCCACCAGCGACAGAGTAGCAGACACCTCTCTCTGGTATCAGAGCAATCCGATCCAACCAGCTTTCGAGAAGCTGTCTCACCTCTCTGGTATCAGAGCGATAGGATCCCACCAGCGATCGAGAAGCAGACTCACCTCTCTGGTATCAGAGCGATAGGATCCCACCAGCGATCGAGAAGCAGACTCACCTCTCTGGTATCAGACCGATCCGATCCCACCAGCGATCGAGAAGCAGACTCTTCTCTCTGGTATCAGAGCGAAACGATCCCACCAGCGATCGAGAAGCAGACTCCTCTCTCTGGTATCAGAACGATCAGATCCCACCAGCGATCGAGAAGCAGACTCCTCTCTCTGGTATCAGACGATCCGATCCCACCAGCGATCAAGAAGCAGACTCCTCTCTCTGGTGTCAGAGCGATAGGATCCCACCAGCGATCGAGAAGCAGACTCCTCTCTCTGGTATCAGAGCGATAGGATCCCACCAGCGATCGAGAAGCAGACTCCTCTCTGTGGTATCAGAGCGATCCGATCCCACCAGAGATCGAGAAGCAGACTCCTCTCTCTGGTATCAGAGCGATAGGATCCCACCAGCGATCGAGAAGCAGACTCCTCTCTCTGGTATCAGAGCGATAGGATCCCACCAGCGATCGAGAAGCAGACTCCTCTCTCTGGTATCAGAGCGATCCGATCCCACCAGAGATCGAGAAGCTGTCTCACCTCTCTGGTTTAAGATCGATTCGATCTCACCAGCGATCGAGAAGCAGACTCCTCTCTCTGGTATCAGAACGATCCGATCCCACCAGCGATGGAGAAGCAGACTCCTCTCTCTGGTATCAGAACGATCCGATCCCACCAGCGATCGAGAAGCAGACTCCACTCTCTGGTATCAGACGATCCGATCCCACCAGCGATCGAGAAGCAGACTCCGCTCTCTGGTATCAGAGCGATCCGATCCCACCAGCGATCGAGAAGCAGACTCCGCTCTCTGGCATCAGAGCCATCCGATCCCACCAGCGACAGAGTAGCAGACACCTCTCTCTGGTATCAGAGCGATCAGATCCCTCCAGCGATCGAGAAGCAGACTCTTCTCTCTGGTATCAGAGAGATCCGATCCCACCAGCGATCGAGAAGCAGACTCCTCTCTCTGGTATCAGAGAGATCCGATCCCACCAGCGATCGAGAAGCAGACTCCTCTCTCTGGTATCAGAGCGATCAGATCCCACCAGCGATCGAGAAGCAGACTCCTCTCTCTGGTAGCAGAACGATCCGATCCCATCAGCGATCGAGAAGCAGACTCCTCTCTCTGGTAGCAGAACGATCCGATCCCATCAGCGATCGAGAAGCAGACTCCTCTCTCTGGTATCAGAGCAATCCGATCCAACCAACTATCGAGAAGATGTCTCACCTCTCTGGTTTAAGATCGATTCGATCTCACCAGCGATCGAGAAGCAGACTCCGCTCTCTGGTATCAGAGTGATCCGATCTCACCAGCGATCGAGAAGCAGACTCACCTCTCTGGTATCAGAGCGAAACGATCCCACCAGCGATCGAGAAGCAGACTCCTCTCTCTGGTAGCAGAACGATCCGAGCCCACCAACGACCGAGTAGCAGACTCCTCTCTCTGGTATCAGAGCGATCCGATCCCACCAGCGATCGAGAAGCAGACTCCTCTCTTTGGTATCAGAACGATCAGATCCCACCAGCGATCGAGAAGCAGACTCCTCTCTCTGGTATCAGACGATCCGATCCCACCAGCGATCGAGAAGCAGACTCCTCTCTCTCGTAGCAGAACGATCCGATCCCATCAGCGACCGATAAGCAGACTCCTCTCTCTGGTATCAGAGCGATCCAATCCCACCAGCGATCGAGAAGCAGACTCACCTCTCTGGTATCAGAGCGTTCCGATCCCACAAGCGATTGAGAAGCAGACTCCACTCTCTGGTATCAGAGCGATCCGATCCCACCAGCGATCGAGAAGCAGACTCCGCTCTCTGGTAGCAGAACAATCCGATCCCACCAGCGATCGAGAAGCAGACTCCACTCTCTGGTATCAGAGCGATCCGATCCCACCAGCGATCGAGAAGCAGACTCCACTCTCTGGTATCAGAGCGATCCGATCCCACCAGCGATCGAGAAGCAGACTCCGCTCTCTGGCATCAGAGCCATCCGATCCCACCAGCGACAGAGTAGCAGACACCTCTCTCTGGTATCAGAGCGATCCGATCCCATCAGCGATCGAGAAGCAGACTCCTCTCTCTGGTATCAGAGCGATCCGATCCCTCCAGCGATCGAGAAGCAGACTCCTCTCTCTGGTATCAGAACGATCCGATCCCACCAGCGATCGAGAAGCAGACTCTTCTCTCTGGTATCAGAGCGATCAGATCCCACCAGCGATCGAGAAGCAGACTCCTCTCTCTGGTATCAGAGCGATCAGATCCCACCAGCGATCGAGAAGCAGACTCCTCTCTCTGGTATCAGAGCGATCCGATCCCACCAGCGATCGAGAAACAGACTCTTCTCTCTGGTATCAGAGCGATCCGATCCCACCAGCGATCGAGAAGCAGACTCCTCTCTCTGGTAGCAGAACGATCCGATCCCACCAGCGATCGAGAAGCAGACTCTTCTCTCTGGTATCAGAGCAATCCGATCCAACCAGCTATCGAGAAGCTGTCTGACCTCTCTGGTTTAAGATCGATTCGATCTCACCAGCGATCGAGAAGCAGACTCCTCTCTCTGCTATCAGAACGATCTGAACCTACCAGCAACCGAGAAGCAGACTCACCTCTCTGGTATCAGAGCGATAGGATCCCACCAGCGATCGAGAAGCAGACTCACCTCTCTGGTATCAGACCGATCCGATCCCACCAGCGATCGAGAAGCAGACTCCTCTCTCTGGCATCAGAGCGATCCGATCCCACCAGCGATCGAGAAGCAGACTCCTCTCTCTGGTATCAGAACGATCAGATCCCACCAGCGATCGAGAAGCAGACTCCTCTCTCTGGTATCAGACGATCCGATCCCACCAGCGATCGAGAAGCAGACTCTTCTCTCTGGTATCAGAGCGAAACGATCCCACCAGCGATCGAGAAGCAGACTCTTCTCTCTGGTATCAGAGCGAAACGATCCCACCAGCGATCGAGAAGCAGACTCCTCTCTCTGGTATCAGAACGATCAGATCCCACCAGCGATCGAGAAGCAGACTCCTCTCTCTGGTATCAGAGCGATAGGATCCCACCAGCGATCGAGAAGCAGACTCCTCTCTCTGGTATCAGACCGATCCGATCCCACCAGCGATCGAGAAGCAGACTCTTCTCTCTGGTATCAGAGCGAAACGATCCCACCAGCGATCGAGAAGCAGACTCCTCTCTCTGGTATCAGAACGATCAGATCCCACCAGCGATCGAGAAGCAGACTCCTCTCTCTGGTATCAGACGATCCGATCCCACCAGCGATCGAGAAGCAGACTCCTCTCTCTGGTATCAGAGCGATAGGATCCCACCAGCGATCGAGAAGCAGACTCCTCTCTCTGGTATCAGAGCGATCCGATCACACAAGCGATCGAGAAGCAGACTCCCCTCTCTGGTGTCAGAGCGATCCGATCCCACCAGGGATCGAGAAGCAGACTTCTCTCTCTGGTATCAGAGCGATCCGATCCCACCAGGGATCGAGAAGCAGACTTCTCTCTCTGGTATCAGAGCGATCCGATCCCACCAGCGATCGAGAAGCAGACTCCTCTCTCTGATTGCAGTACGATCCGATCCCACCAGCGATCGAGAAGGAGACTCCTCCCTCTGGCAGCAGAACGATCGGATCCCACCAGCGATCGAGAAGCAGACTCCTCTATCTGATTGCAGAACGATCCGATCTCTCCAGCGATCGAGAAGCAGAATCCCTTCTCTGGTATCAGAATGATCCTATCCTACCAGCGATCGAGAAGCAGACTCCCCTTTCTGGTAGCAGAACGATCCGATCCTACAAGCGATCGAGAAGCAGACTCCTCTCTCTGGTATCAGAGCAATCCGATCCAACCAGCTATCGAGAAGCTGTCTCACCTCTCTGGTTTAAGATCGATTCGATCTCACCAGCGATCGAGAAGCAGACTCCTCTCTCTGGTATCAGAACGATCTGAACCTACCAGCAACCGAGAAGCAGACTCACCTCTCTGGTATCAGAGCGATAGGATCCCACCAGCGATCGAGAAGCAGACTCACCTCTCTGGTATCAGACCGATCCGATCCCACCAGCGATTGAGAAGCAGACTCCTCTCTCTGGTATCAGAACGATCAGATCCCACCAGCGATCGAGAAGCAGACTCCTCTCTCTGGTATCAGAACGATCAGATCCCACCAGCGATCGAGAAGCAGACTCCTCTCTCTGGTATCAGACGATCCGATCCCACCAGAGATCGAGAAGCAGACTCCTCTCTCTGGTATCAGAGCGATAGGATCCCACCAGCGATCGAGAAGCAGACTCCTCTATCTGATTGCAGAACGATCCGATCTCTCCAGCGATCGAGAAGCAGAATCCCTTCTCTGGTATCAGAATGATCCTATCCTACCAGCGATCGAGAAGCAGACTCCCCTTTCTGGTAGCAGAACGATCCGATCCTACAAGCGATCGAGAAGCAGACTCCTCTCTCTGATTGCAGTACGATCCGATCCCACCAGCGATCGAGAAGGAGACTCCTCCCTCTGGCAGCAGAACGATCGGATCCCACCAGCGATCGAGAAGCAGACTCCTCTATCTGATTGCAGAACGATCTGATCCCACCAGCGATCGAGAAGGAGATTCCGCTCTCTGGTTTCAGAGCGAATCGATCTCACCAGCGTTTGAGAAGCAGACTCCTCTCTCTGGTATCAGAGCGATCCGATCTCACCAGCGATCGAGAAGCAGACTCCTCTCTCTGGCAGCAGAACGATCCAATGCCATCAGCGATCGAGAAGCAGACTCACCTCTCTGGTATCGGAGCGTTCTGATCCCACCAGCGATCGAGAAGCAGACTCTTCTCTCTGGTATCAGAGTGATCCGATCCCACCAGCGATCGAGAAGGAGACTCCTCTCTCTGGTTTCAGAGCGAATCGATCTCACCAGCGATCGAGAAGCAGACTCCACTCTCTGGTATCAGAGCGATCGGATTCCACCAGCGATCGAGAAGCAGACTCACCTCTCTGGTGTCAGAACGATCCGATCCCACCAGCGATCGAGAAGCAGACTCCTCTCTCTGGTATCAGAGCGATCCAATCCCACGAGCGATCGAGAAGCAGACTCCCCTCTCTGGTATCAGAGCGATCCGAACCCACCAGCGATCGAGAAGCAGACTCCTCTCTCTAGTATCAGACCGATCCGATCTCACCAGTGATCGAGAAGCAGACTCCTCTCTCTGGTATCAGAACGATCCGATCCTACCAGCGATCGAGAAGCAGACTCCCCTCTCTGGTATCAGAATGATCCGATCCTACCAGCGATCGAGAAGCAGACTCCCCTCTCTGGTAGCAGAACGATCCGATCTCACCAGCGATCGAGAAGCAGACTCCTCTCTCTGGTATCAGAATGATCCGATCCTACAAGCGATCGAGAAGCAGACTCCTCTCTCTGATTGCAGTACGATCCGATCCCACCAGCGATCGAGAAGGAGACTCCTCTCTCTGGTATCAGAGCGATCTGATACCAACAGCGATCGAGAAGCAGACTCCTCTCTCTGGTATCAGAGCGATCCGATCCCACCAGCGATCGAGAAGCAGACTCACCTCTCTGGTATCAGAGCGTTCCGATCCCACAAGCGATCGAGAAGCAGACTCCACTCTCTGGTATCAGAGCGATCCGATCCCACCAGCGATCGAGAAGCAGACTCCGCTCTCTGGTATCAGAGCGATCCGATCCCACCAGCGATCGAGAAGCAGACTCTTCTCTCTGGTAGCAGAACAATCCGATCCCACCAGCGATCGAGAAGCAGACTCCACTCTCTGGTATCAGAGCGATCCGATCCCACCAGCGATCGAGAAGCAGACTCCGCTCTCTGGCATCAGAGCCATCCGATCCCACCAGCGACAGAGTAGCAGACACCTCTCTCTGGTATCAGAGCGATCCGATCCCATCAGCGATCGAGAAGCAGACTCCTCTCTCTGGTATCAGAGCGATCCGATCCCTCCAGCGATCGAGAAGCAGACTCTTCTCTCTGGTATCAGAGAGATCCGATCCCACCAGCGATCGAGAAGCAGACTCTTCTCTCTGGTATCAGAGCGATCAGATCCCACCAGCGATCGAGAAACAGACTCTTCTCTCTGGTATCAGAGCGATCCGATCCCACCAGCGATCGAGAAGCAGACTCCTCTCTCTGGTAGCAGAACGATCCGATCCCATCAGCGATCGAGAAGCAGACTCCTCTCTCTGGTATCAGAGCAATCCGATCCAACCAGCTATCGAGAAGCTGTCACACCTCTCTGGTTTAAGATCGATTCGATCTCACCAGCGATCGAGAAGCAGACTCCTCTCTCTGGTATCAGAACGATCTGAACCTACCAGCAACCGAGAAGCAGACTCACCTCTCTGGTATCAGAGCGATAGGATCCCACCAGCGATCGAGAAGCAGACTCCTCTCTCTGGTATCAGAGCGATAGGATCCCACCAGCGATCGAGAAGCAGACTCCTCTCTCTGGTATCAGAATGATCAGATCCCACCAGCGATCGAGAAGCAGACTCCTCTCTCTGGTATCAGACGATCCGATCCCACCAGAGATCGAGAAGCAGACTCCTCTCTCTGGTATCAGAGCGATAGGATCCCACCAGCGATCGAGAAGCAGACTCCTCTCTCTGGTATCAGAGCGATAGGATCCCACCAGAGATCGAGAAGCAGACTCCTCTCTCTGGTATCAGAGCGATAGGATCCCACCAGCGATCGAGAAGCAGACTCCTCTCTCTGGTATCAGAGCGATCCGATCCCACCAGAGATCGAGAAGCTGTCTCACCTCTCTGGTTTAAGATCGATTCGATCTCACCAGCGATCGAGAAGCAGACTCCTCTCTCTGGTATCAGAGCGATCAGATCCCACCAGCGATCGAGAAGCTGTCTCACCTCTCTGGTTTAAGATCGATTCGATCTCACCAGCGATCGAGAAGCAGACTCCTCTCTCTGGTATGAGAGCGATCCGATCCCACCAGAGATCGAGAAGCTGTCTCACCTCTCTGGTTTAAGATCGATTCGATCTCTCCAGCGATCGAGAAGCAGCTCCTCTCTCTGGTATCAGAGCGATAGGATCCCACCAGCGATCGAGAAGCAGACTCCTCTCTCTGGTATCAGAGAGATCCAATCCCACCAGCGATCGAGAAGCAGTCACCCCTCTCTGGTATTCGAATGATCCTATCCTACCAGCGATCGAGAAGCAGACTCTCCTCTCTGGTATCAGAGCGATCCGATCCCACCAGCGATCGAGAAGCAGACTCCTCTCTCTGGTTTCAGAGCGATCCGATCCCACCAGGGATCGAGAAGCAGACTCCTCTCTCTGGTTTCAGAACGATCCGATCTCACCAGCCATCGAGAAGCAGACTCCTCTCTCTGGTTTCAGAGCGATCCGATCCCACCAGCGATCAAGAAGCAGACTCCTCCCTCTGCTGTAGAGCGATACAATCTCACCAGCGATCGAGAAACAGACTCGTCTCTCTGGTATCAGAACGATCCGATCCACCAGCCATCGAGAAGCAGACTCCCCTCTCTGGTTTCAGAGCGATCCGATCCCACCAGCGATCGAGAAGCAGACTCTTCTCTCTGGTAGCAGAACGATCCGATCCCACCAGCGATCGAGTAGCAGACTCACCTCTCTGGTATCAGAGCGAACCGATCCCACAAGCGATCGAGAAGCAGAATCCACTCTCTGGTATCAGAGCGATCCGATCCCACCAGCGATCGAGAAGCAGACTGACCTCTCTGGTATCAGAGCGATCCGATCCCACCAGCGATCGAGAAGCAGACTGACCTCTCTGGTATCAGAGCGATCCGATCCCACCAGCGATCGAGAAGCAGATTCCTCTCTCTGGTAGCAGAACGATCCGATCCCATCAGCGATCGAGAAGCAGACTCCTCTCTCTGGTATCAGAGCGATAGGATCCCACCAGCGATCGAGAAGCAGACTCCTCTCTCTGGTATCAGAGCGATCCGATCCCACCAGAGATCGAGAAGCTGTCTCACCTCTCTGGTTTAAGATCGATTCGAACTCACCAGCGATCGAGAAGCAGACTCCTCTCTCTGGTATCAGAACGATCTGATCCTACCAGCGACCGAGAAGCAAACTCACCTCTCTGGTATCAGAGCGATAGGATCCCACCAGCGATCGAGAAGCAGACTCCTCTCTCTGGTATCAGAGCGATCCGATCCCACCAGCGTTCGAGATGCAGACTCCTCTCTCTGGTATCTGACGATCCGATCCCACCAGCGATCGAGAAGCAGATTCCTCTCTTTGGTTTCAGAGCGATCCGATCACACCAGCGATCGAGAAGCAGACTGACCTCTCTGGTATCAGAACGATCCGATCCAACAAGCGATAGAGAAGCAGACACCCCTCTCTGGTATCAGACGATCCGATCCCACCAGCGATCGAGAAGCAGACTCCTCTCTCTGGTATCAGAACGATCCGATCCAACAAGCGATAGTGAAGCAGACACCCCTCTCTGGTATCAGACGATCCGATCCCACCAGCGATCGAGATGCAGATTCCTCTCTCTGGCATCAGAGTGATCCGATCCCACAAGCGATCGAGAAGCAGACTCCACTCTCTGGCATCAGAGTGATAGGATCCCACCAGCGATCGAGAAGCAGACTCCTCTCTCTGGTATCAGAGCGATCCGATCCCACCAGAGATCGAGAAGCTGTCTCACCTCTCTGGTTTAAGATCGATTCGATCTCACCAGCGATCGAGAAGCAGACTCCTCTCTCTGGTATCAGAACGATCTGATCCTACCAGCGACCGAGAAGCAGACTCACCTCTCTGGTATCAGAGCGATAGGATCCCACCAGCGATCGAGAAGCAGACTCACCTCTCTGGTATCAGAACGATCAGATCCCACCAGCGATCGAGAAGCAGACTCCACTCTCTGGTATCAGAGAGATCCGATCCCACCAGCGATCGAGAAGCAGACTCCTCTCTTTGGTTTCAGAGCGATCCGATCACACCAGCGATCGAGAAGCAGACTGACCTCTCTGGTATCAGAACGATCCGATCCAACAAGCGATAGAGAAGCAGACACCCCTCTCTGGTATCAGACGATCCGATCCCACCAGCGATCGAGAAGCAGATTCCTCTCTTTGGTTTCAGAGCGATCCGATCACACCAGCGATCGAGAAGCAGACTGACCTCTCTGGTATCAGAACGATCCGATCCAACAAGCGATAGAGAAGCAGACACCCCTCTCTGGTATCAGACGATCCGATCCCACCAGCGATCGAGAAGCAGACTCCTCTCTCTGGTATCAGAACGATCCGATCCAACAAGCGATAGTGAAGCAGACACCCCTCTCTGGTATCAGACGATCCGATCCCACCAGCGATCGAGATGCAGATTCCTCTCTCTGGCATCAGAGTGATCCGATCCCACAAGCGATCGAGAAGCAGACTCCACTCTCTGGCATCAGAGTGATAGGATCCCACCAGCGATCGAGAAGCAGACTCCTCTCTCTGGTATCAGAGCGATCCGATCCCACCAGAGATCGAGAAGCTGTCTCACCTCTCTGGTTTAAGATCGATTCGATCTCACCAGCGATCGAGAAGCAGACTCCTCTCTCTGGTATCAGAACGATCTGATCCTACCAGCGACCGAGAAGCAGACTCACCTCTCTGGTATCAGAGCGATAGGATCCCACCAGCGATCGAGAAGCAGACTCACCTCTCTGGTATCAGAACGATCAGATCCCACCAGCGATCGAGAAGCAGACTCCACTCTCTGGTATCAGAGAGATCCGATCCCACCAGCGATCGAGAAGCAGACTCCTCTCTCTGGTATCAGAGCGATCCGATCCCACCAGCGATCGAGATGCAGACTCCTCTCTCTGGTCTCAGAGTGATCCGATCTCACCAGCGATCGAGAAGCAGACTCACCTCTCTGGTATCAGAGAGATCCAATCCCACCAGCGATCGAGAAGCAGTCACCCCTCTCTGGTATCCGAATGATCCTATCCTACCAGCGATCGAGAAGCAGACTCTCCTCTCCGGCATCAGAGCGATCCGATTCTACCAGCGATCGAGAAGCAGACTCTCCTCTCCGGCATCAGAGCGATCCGATCCCACCAGCGATCGAGAAGCAGACTCCTCTCTCTGGTATCAGAACGATCCGATCCAACAAGCGAACGAGAAGAAGTCTCCACTCTCTGGTATCAGAGCGATCCGATCACACCAGCGATCGAGAAGCAGACTGACCTCTCTGATATCAGAGCGATCCGATCCCATCAGCGATCGAGAAGCAGACTCCTCTCTCTGGTATCAGAGCGATAGGATCCCACCAGCGATCGAGAAGCAGACTCCTCTCTCTGGAATCAGAGCGATCCGATCCCACCAGCGATCGAGAAGCAGACTCCTCTCTCTGGTATCAGAGTGATCCGATCCCACCAGCGATCGAGAAGCAGACTCCTCTCTCTGGTATCAGAACGATCCGATCCCACCAGCGATCGAGAAGCAGACTCACCTCTCTGGTATCAGAGAGATCCAATCCCACCAGCGATCGAGAAGCAGTCACCCCTCTCTGGTATCCGAATGATCCTATCCTACCAGCGATCGAGAAGCAGACTCTCCTCTCCGGCATCAGAGCGATCCGATCCCACCAGCGATCGAGAAGCAGACTCCTCTCTCTGGTATCAGAACGATCCGATTTCACCAGCGATCGAGAAGCAGACTCTTCTCTCTGGTATCAGTGCGATCCGATCCCACCAGCGACCGAGTAGCAGACACCTCTCTCTGGTATCAGAGCGATCCGATCCCACAAGCGATCGAGAAGCAGACTCCTCTCTCTGGTATCAGAGCAATCCGATCCCACCAGCGATCGAGAAGCAGACTCCCCTCTCTGGTATCAGAGAGATCCGATCCCACCAGCGATCGAGAAGCAGACTCCCCTCTCTGGTATCAGAGAGATCCGATGCCATCAGAGATCGAGAAGCAGACTCACCTCTCTGGTATCAGAGCGATCCGATCCACCAGCGATCGATAAGCAGACTCACCTCTCTGGTATCAGAGCGATCCGATCCACCAGCGATCGATAAGCAGACTCGTCTCTCTGGTTTCAGAGCGATCCGATCCCACCAGCGATCGGGAAGCAGACTCCTCTCTCTGGTCTCAGAGCGATCCGATCCACCAGCCATTGAGAAGCAGACTCCGCTCTCTGGTATCAGAACGATCCGATCTCACCAGCGATCGAGAAGCAGACTCTTCTCTCTGGTTTCAGAGAGATCCGATCCCACCAGCGATCGAGAAGCAGACTCTTCTCTCTGGTTTCAGAGAGATCCGATCCCACCAGCGATCGAGAAGCAGACTCTTCTCTCTGGTATCAGAACGATCCGATCCACCAGCCATCGAGAAGCAGACTCCTCTCTCTGCTGTAGAGCGATACAATCTCACCAGCGATCGAGAAACAGACTCCTCTCTCTGGTTTCAGAGCGATCCGATCACACCAGCGTTCGTGAAGCAGACTGACCTCTCTGTTATCAGAGCGATCCGATACCACCAGCGATCGAGAAGCAGACTCCTCTCTCTGGTATCAGAGCGATCAGATCCCACCAGCGATCGAGAAGCTGTCTCACCTCTCTGGTTTAAGATCGATTCGATCTCACCAGCGATCGAGAAGCAGACTCCTCTCTCTGGTATGAGAGCGATCCGATCCCACCAGAGATCGAGAAGCTGTCTCACCTCTCTGGTTTAAGATCGATTCGATCTCACCAGCGATCGAGAAGCAGCTCCTCTCTCTGGTATCAGAGCGATAGGATCCCACCAGCGATCGAGAAGCAGACTCCTCTCTCTGGTATCAGAGAGATCCAATCCCACCAGCGATCGAGAAGCAGTCACCCCTCTCTGGTATTCGAATGATCCTATCCTACCAGCGATCGAGAAGCAGACTCTCCTCTCTGGTATCAGAGCGATCCGATCCCACCAGCGATCGAGAAGCAGACTCCTCTCTCTGGTTTCAGAGCGATCCGATCCCACCAGGGATCGAGAAGCAGACTCCTCTCTCTGGTTTCAGAACGATCCGATCTCACCAGCCATCGAGAAGCAGACTCCTCTCTCTGGTTTCAGAGCGATCCGATCCCACCAGCGATCAAGAAGCAGACTCCTCCCTCTGCTGTAGAGCGATACAATCTCACCAGCGATCGAGAAACAGACTCGTCTCTCTGGTATCAGAACGATCCGATCCACCAGCCATCGAGAAGCAGACTCCCCTCTCTGGTTTCAGAGCGATCCGATCCCACCAGCGATCGAGAAGCAGACTCTTCTCTCTGGTAGCAGAACGATCCGATCCCACCAGCGATCGAGAAGCAGACTCACCTCTCTGGTATCAGAGCGAACCGATCCCACAAGCGATCGAGAAGCAGAATCCACTCTCTGGTATCAGAGCGATCCGATCCCACCAGCGATCGAGAAGCAGACTGACCTCTCTGGTATCAGAGCGATCCGATCCCACCAGCGATCGAGAAGCAGACTGACCTCTCTGGTATCAGAGCGATCCGATCCCACCAGCGATCGAGAAGCAGATTCCTCTCTCTGGTAGCAGAACGATCCGATCCCATCAGCGATCGAGAAGCAGACTCCTCTCTCTGGTATCAGAGCGATAGGATCCCACCAGCGATCGAGAAGCAGACTCCTCTCTCTGGTATCAGAGCGATCCGATCCCACCAGAGATCGAGAAGCTGTCTCACCTCTCTGGTTTAAGATCGATTCGAACTCACCAGCGATCGAGAAGCAGACTCCTCTCTCTGGTATCAGAACGATCTGATCCTACCAGCGACCGAGAAGCAAACTCACCTCTCTGGTATCAGAGCGATAGGATCCCACCAGCGATCGAGAAGCAGACTCCTCTCTCTGGTATCAGAGCGATCCGATCCCACCAGCGTTCGAGATGCAGACTCCTCTCTCTGGTATCTGACGATCCGATCCCACCAGCGATCGAGAAGCAGATTCCTCTCTTTGGTTTCAGAGCGATCCGATCACACCAGCGATCGAGAAGCAGACTGACCTCTCTGGTATCAGAACGATCCGATCCAACAAGCGATAGA
This sequence comes from Hypanus sabinus, assembly GCF_030144855.1. Classification (NCBI taxonomy): domain Eukaryota; kingdom Metazoa; phylum Chordata; class Chondrichthyes; order Myliobatiformes; family Dasyatidae; genus Hypanus; species Hypanus sabinus. The sequence continues at coordinate 69,886,039 of NC_082725.1, read as the reverse complement.
GAAGCAGACACCCCTCTCTGGTATCAGACGATCCGATCCCACCAGCGATCGAGAAGCAGACTCCTCTCTCTGGTATCAGAACGATCCGATCCAACAAGCGATAGAGAAGCAGACACCCCTCTCTGGTATCAGACGATCCGATCCCACCAGCGATCGAGATGCAGATTCCTCTCTCTGGCATCAGAGTGATCCGATCCCACAAGCGATCGAGAAGCAGACTCCACTCTCTGGCATCAGAGTGATAGGATCCCACCAGCGATCGAGAAGCAGACTCCTCTCTCTGGTATCAGAGCGATCCGATCCCACCAGAGATCGAGAAGCTGTCTCACCTCTCTGGTTTAAGATCGATTCGATCTCACCAGCGATCGAGAAGCAGACTCCTCTCTCTGGTATCAGAACGATCTGATCCTACCAGCGACCGAGAAGCAGACTCACCTCTCTGGTATCAGAGCGATAGGATCCCACCAGCGATCGAGAAGCAGACTCACCTCTCTGGTATCAGAACGATCAGATCCCACCAGCGATCGAGAAGCAGACTCCACTCTCTGGTATCAGAGAGATCCGATCCCACCAGCGATCGAGAAGCAGACTCCTCTCTCTGGTATCAGAGCGATCCGATCCCACCAGCGATCGAGATGCAGACTCCTCTCTCTGGTCTCAGAGTGATCCGATCTCACCAGCGATCGAGAAGCAGACTCACCTCTCTGGTATCAGAGAGATCCAATCCCACCAGCGATCGAGAAGCAGTCACCCCTCTCTGGTATCCGAATGATCCTATCCTACCAGCGATCGAGAAGCAGACTCTCCTCTCCGGCATCAGAGCGATCCGATTCTACCAGCGATCGAGAAGCAGACTCTCCTCTCCGGCATCAGAGCGATCCGATCCCACCAGCGATCGAGAAGCAGACTCCTCTCTCTGGTATCAGAACGATCCGATCCAACAAGCGAACGAGAAGAAGACTCCACTCTCTGGTATCAGAGCGATCCGATCACACCAGCGATCGAGAAGCAGACTGACCTCTCTGATATCAGAGCGATCCGATCCCATCAGCGATCGAGAAGCAGACTCCTCTCTCTGGTATCAGAGCGATAGGATCCCACCAGCGATCGAGAAGCAGACTCCTCTCTCTGGAATCAGAGCGATCCGATCCCACCAGCGATCGAGAAGCAGACTCCTCTCTCTGGTATCAGAGTGATCCGATCCCACCAGCGATCGAGAAGCAGACTCCTCTCTCTGGTATCAGAACGATCCGATCCCACCAGCGATCGAGAAGCAGACTCACCTCTCTGGTATCAGAGAGATCCAATCCCACCAGCGATCGAGAAGCAGTCACCCCTCTCTGGTATCCGAATGATCCTATCCTACCAGCGATCGAGAAGCAGACTCTCCTCTCCGGCATCAGAGCGATCCGATCCCACCAGCGATCGAGAAGCAGACTCCTCTCTCTGGTATCAGAACGATCCGATTTCACCAGCGATCGAGAAGCAGACTCTTCTCTCTGGTATCAGTGCGATCCGATCCCACCAGCGACCGAGTAGCAGACACCTCTCTCTGGTATCAGAGCGATCCGATCCCACAAGCGATCGAGAAGCAGACTCCTCTCTCTGGTATCAGAGCAATCCGATCCCACCAGCGATCGAGAAGCAGACTCCCCTCTCTGGTATCAGAGAGATCCGATCCCACCAGCGATCGAGAAGCAGACTCCCCTCTCTGGTATCAGAGAGATCCGATGCCATCAGAGATCGAGAAGCAGACTCACCTCTCTGGTATCAGAGCGATCCGATCCACCAGCGATCGATAAGCAGACTCACCTCTCTGGTATCAGAGCGATCCGATCCACCAGCGATCGATAAGCAGACTCGTCTCTCTGGTTTCAGAGCGATCCGATCCCACCAGCGATCGGGAAGCAGACTCCTCTCTCTGGTCTCAGAGCGATCCGATCCACCAGCCATTGAGAAGCAGACTCCGCTCTCTGGTATCAGAACGATCCGATCTCACCAGCGATCGAGAAGCAGACTCTTCTCTCTGGTTTCAGAGAGATCCGATCCCACCAGCGATCGAGAAGCAGACTCTTCTCTCTGGTTTCAGAGAGATCCGATCCCACCAGCGATCGAGAAGCAGACTCTTCTCTCTGGTATCAGAACGATCCGATCCACCAGCCATCGAGAAGCAGACTCCTCTCTCTGCTGTAGAGCGATACAATCTCACCAGCGATCGAGAAACAGACTCCTCTCTCTGGTTTCAGAGCGATCCGATCACACCAGCGTTCGTGAAGCAGACTGACCTCTCTGTTATCAGAGCGATCCGATACCACCAGCGATCGAGAAGCAGACTCTTCTCTCTGGTATCAGAGAGATCCGATCACACCTGCGACCGAGTAGCAGACTCGTCTCTCTGGTATCAGAACGATCCGATCCACCAGCCATCGAGAAGCAGACTCCTCTCTCTGGTTTCAGAGCGATCCGATCCCACCAGCGATCAAGAAGCAGACTCCTCCCTCTGCTGTAGAGCGATACAATCTCACCAGCGATCGAGAAACAGACTCCTCTCTCTGGTTTCAGAGCGATCCGATCACACCAGAGTTCGTGAAGCAGACTGACCTCTCTGGTATCAGAGCGATCCGATCCCACCAGCGATCGAGAAGCAGACTCTTCTCTCTGGTATCAGAGAAATCCGATCACACCTGCGACCGAGTAGCAGACTCGTCTCTCTGGTATCAGAACGATCCGATCCACCAGCCATCGAGAAGCAGACTCCCCTCTCTGGTTTCAGAGCGATCCGATCCCACCAGCGATCGAGAAGCAGACTGACCTCTCTGGTATCAGAGCGATCCGATCCCACCAGCGATCGAGAAGCAGACTGACCTCTCTGGTATCAGAGCGATCCGATCCCACCAGCGATCGAGAAGCAGATTCCTCTCTCTGGTAGCAGAACGATCCGATCCCATCAGCGATCGAGAAGCAGATTCCTCTCTCTGGCATCAGAGTGATCCGATCCCACAAGCGATCGAGAAGCAGACTCCACTCTCTGGCATCAGAGTGATAGGATCCCACCAGCGATCGAGAAGCAGACTCCTCTCTCTGGTATCAGAGCGATCCGATCCCACCAGAGATCGAGAAGCTGTCTCACCTCTCTGGTTTAAGATCGATTCGATCTCACCAGCGATCGAGAAGCAGACTCCTCTCTCTGGTATCAGAACGATCTGATCCTACCAGCGACCGAGAAGCAGACTCACCTCTCTGGTATCAGAGCGATAGGATCCCACCAGCGATCGAGAAGCAGACTCACCTCTCTGGTATCAGAACGATCAGATCCCACCAGCGATCGAGAAGCAGACTCCACTCTCTGGTATCAGAGAGATCCGATCCCACCAGCGATCGAGAAGCAGACTCCTCTCTCTGGTATCAGAGCGATCCGATCCCACCAGCGATCGAGATGCAGACTCCTCTCTCTGGTCTCAGAGTGATCCGATCTCACCAGCGATCGAGAAGCAGACTCACCTCTCTGGTATCAGAGAGATCCAATCCCACCAGCGATCGAGAAGCAGTCACCCCTCTCTGGTATCCGAATGATCCTATCCTACCAGCGATCGAGAAGCAGACTCTCCTCTCCGGCATCAGAGCGATCCGATTCTACCAGCGATCGAGAAGCAGACTCTCCTCTCCGGCATCAGAGCGATCCGATCCCACCAGCGATCGAGAAGCAGACTCCTCTCTCTGGTATCAGAACGATCCGATCCAACAAGCGATCGAGAAGAAGACTCCACTCTCTGGTATCAGAGCGATCCGATCACACCAGCGATCGAGAAGCAGACTGACCTCTCTGATATCAGAGCGATCCGATCCCATCAGCGATCGAGAAGCAGACTCCTCTCTCTGGTATCAGAGCGATAGGATCCCACCAGCGATCGAGAAGCAGACTCCTCTCTCTGGTATCAGAGCGATCCGATCCCACCAGCGATCGAGAAGCAGACTCCTCTCTCTGGTATCAGAGTGATCCGATCCCACCAGCGATCGAGAAGCAGACTCCTCTCTCTGGTATCAGAACGATCCGATCCCACCAGCGATCGAGAAGCAGACTCACCTCTCTGGTATCAGAGAGATCCAATCCCACCAGCGATCGAGAAGCAGTCACCCCTCTCTGGTATCCGAATGATCCTATCCTACCAGCGATCGAGAAGCAGACTCTCCTCTCCGGCATCAGAGCGATCCGATCCCACCAGCGATCGAGAAGCAGACTCCTCTCTCTGGTATCAGAACGATCCGATTTCACCAGCGATCGAGAAGCAGACTCTTCTCTCTGGTATCAGTGCGATCCGATCCCACCAGCGACCGAGTAGCAGACACCTCTCTCTGGTATCAGAGCGATCCGATCCCACAAGCGATCGAGAAGCAGACTCCTCTCTCTGGTATCAGAGCAATCCGATCCCACCAGCGATCGAGAAGCAGACTCCCCTCTCTGGTATCAGAGAGATCCGATCCCACCAGCGATCGAGAAGCAGACTCCCCTCTCTGGTATCAGAGAGATCCGATGCCATCAGAGATCGAGAAGCAGACTCACCTCTCTGGTATCAGAGCGATCCGATCCACCAGCGATCGATAAGCAGACTCACCTCTCTGGTATCAGAGCGATCCGATCCACCAGCGATCGATAAGCAGACTCGTCTCTCTGGTTTCAGAGCGATCCGATCCCACCAGCGATCGGGAAGCAGACTCCTCTCTCTGGTCTCAGAGCGATCCGATCCACCAGCCATTGAGAAGCAGACTCCGCTCTCTGGTATCAGAACGATCCGATCTCACCAGCGATCGAGAAGCAGACTCTTCTCTCTGGTTTCAGAGAGATCCGATCCCACCAGCGATCGAGAAGCAGACTCTTCTCTCTGGTTTCAGAGAGATCCGATCCCACCAGCGATCGAGAAGCAGACTCTTCTCTCTGGTATCAGAACGATCCGATCCACCAGCCATCGAGAAGCAGACTCCTCTCTCTGCTGTAGAGCGATACAATCTCACCAGCGATCGAGAAACAGACTCCTCTCTCTGGTTTCAGAGCGATCCGATCACACCAGCGTTCGTGAAGCAGACTGACCTCTCTGTTATCAGAGCGATCCGATACCACCAGCGATCGAGAAGCAGACTCTTCTCTCTGGTATCAGAGAGATCCGATCACACCTGCGACCGAGTAGCAGACTCGTCTCTCTGGTATCAGAACGATCCGATCCACCAGCCATCGAGAAGCAGACTCCTCTCTCTGGTTTCAGAGCGATCCGATCCCACCAGCGATCAAGAAGCAGACTCCTCCCTCTGCTGTAGAGCGATACAATCTCACCAGCGATCGAGAAACAGACTGACCTCTCTGGTTTCAGAGCGATCCGATCCCACCAGCGATCAAGAAGCAGACTCCTCCCTCTGCTGTAGAGCGATCCGATCCCACCAGCGATCGAGAAGCAGACTGACCTCTCTGGTATCAGAGCGATCCGATCCCACCAGCGATCGAGAAGCAGACTGACCTCTCTGGTATCAGAGCGATCCGATCCCACCAGCGATCGAGAAGCAGATTCCTCTCTCTGGTAGCAGAACGATCCGATCCCATCAGCGATCGAGAAGCAGACTCCTCTCTCTGGTATCAGAGCGATCCGATCCCACCAGAGATCGAGAAGCTGTCTCACCTCTCTGGTTTAAGATCGATTCGAACTCACCAGCGATCGAGAAGCAGACTCCTCTCTCTGGTATCAGAACGATCTGATCCTACCAGCGACCGAGAAGCAAACTCACCTCTCTGGTATCAGAGCGATAGGATCCCACCAGCGATCGAGAAGCAGACTCCTCTCTCTGGTATCAGAGCGATCCGATCCCACCAGCGTTCGAGATGCAGACTCCTCTCTCTGGTATCTGACGATCCGATCCCACCAGCGATCGAGAAGCAGACTCTCCTCTCCGGCATCAGAGCGATCCGATCCCACCAGCGATCGAGAAGCAGACTCCTCTCTCTGGTATCAGAACGATCCGATTTCACCAGCGATCGAGAAGCAGACTCTTCTCTCTGGTATCAGTGCGATCCGATCCCACCAGCGACCGAGTAGCAGACACCTGTCTCTGGTATCAGAGCGATCCGATCCCACAAGCGATCGAGAAGCAGACTCCTCTCTCTGGTATCAGAGCAATCCGATCCCACCAGCGATCGAGAAGCAGACTCCCCTCTCTGGTATCAGAGAGATCCGATCCCACCAGCGATCGAGAAGCAGACTCCCCTCTCTGGTATCAGAGAGATCCGATGCCATCAGAGATCGAGAAGCAGACTCACCTCTCTGGTATCAGAGCGATCCGATCCACCAGCGATCGATAAGCAGACTCACCTCTCTGGTATCAGAGCGATCCGATCCACCAGCGATCGATAAGCAGACTCGTCTCTCTGGTTTCAGAGCGATCCGATCCCACCAGCGATCGGGAAGCAGACTCCTCTCTCTGGTCTCAGAGCGATCCGATCCACCAGCCATTGAGAAGCAGACTCCGCTCTCTGGTATCAGAACGATCCGATCTCACCAGCGATCGAGAAGCAGACTCTTCTCTCTGGTTTCAGAGAGATCCGATCCCACCAGCGATCGAGAAGCAGACTCTTCTCTCTGGTTTCAGAGAGATCCGATCCCACCAGCGATCGAGAAGCAGACTCTTCTCTCTGGTATCAGAACGATCCGATCCACCAGCCATCGAGAAGCAGACTCCTCTCTCTGCTGTAGAGCGATACAATCTCACCAGCGATCGAGAAACAGACTCCTCTCTCTGGTTTCAGAGCGATCCGATCACACCAGCGTTCGTGAAGCAGACTGACCTCTCTGTTATCAGAGCGATCCGATACCACCAGCGATCGAGAAGCAGACTCTTCTCTCTGGTATCAGAGAGATCCGATCACACCTGCGACCGAGTAGCAGACTCGTCTCTCTGGTATCAGAACGATCCGATCCACCAGCCATCGAGAAGCAGACTCCTCTCTCTGGTTTCAGAGCGATCCGATCCCACCAGCGATCAAGAAGCAGACTCCTCCCTCTGCTGTAGAGCGATACAATCTCACCAGCGATCGAGAAACAGACTCCTCTCTCTGGTTTCAGAGCGATCCGATCACACCAGAGTTCGTGAAGCAGACTGACCTCTCTGGTATCAGAGCGATCCGATCCCACCAGCGATCGAGAAGCAGACTCTTCTCTCTGGTATCAGAGAAATCCGATCACACCTGCGACCGAGTAGCAGACTCGTCTCTCTGGTATCAGAACGATCCGATCCACCAGCCATCGAGAAGCAGACTCCCCTCTCTGGTTTCAGAGCGATCCGATCCCACCAGCGATCGAGAAGCAGACTGACCTCTCTGGTATCAGAGCGATCCGATCCCACCAGCGATCGAGAAGCAGACTGACCTCTCTGGTATCAGAGCGATCCGATCCCACCAGCGATCGAGAAGCAGATTCCTCTCTCTGGTAGCAGAACGATCCGATCCCATCAGCGATCGAGAAGCAGATTCCTCTCTCTGGCATCAGAGTGATCCGATCCCACAAGCGATCGAGAAGCAGACTCCACTCTCTGGCATCAGAGTGATAGGATCCCACCAGCGATCGAGAAGCAGACTCCTCTCTCTGGTATCAGAGCGATCCGATCCCACCAGAGATCGAGAAGCTGTCTCACCTCTCTGGTTTAAGATCGATTCGATCTCACCAGCGATCGAGAAGCAGACTCCTCTCTCTGGTATCAGAACGATCTGATCCTACCAGCGACCGAGAAGCAGACTCACCTCTCTGGTATCAGAGCGATAGGATCCCACCAGCGATCGAGAAGCAGACTCACCTCTCTGGTATCAGAACGATCAGATCCCACCAGCGATCGAGAAGCAGACTCCACTCTCTGGTATCAGAGAGATCCGATCCCACCAGCGATCGAGAAGCAGACTCCTCTCTCTGGTATCAGAGCGATCCGATCCCACCAGCGATCGAGATGCAGACTCCTCTCTCTGGTCTCAGAGTGATCCGATCTCACCAGCGATCGAGAAGCAGACTCACCTCTCTGGTATCAGAGAGATCCAATCCCACCAGCGATCGAGAAGCAGTCACCCCTCTCTGGTATCCGAATGATCCTATCCTACCAGCGATCGAGAAGCAGACTCTCCTCTCCGGCATCAGAGCGATCCGATTCTACCAGCGATCGAGAAGCAGACTCTCCTCTCCGGCATCAGAGCGATCCGATCCCACCAGCGATCGAGAAGCAGACTCCTCTCTCTGGTATCAGAACGATCCGATCCAACAAGCGATCGAGAAGAAGACTCCACTCTCTGGTATCAGAGCGATCCGATCACACCAGCGATCGAGAAGCAGACTGACCTCTCTGATATCAGAGCGATGCGATCCCATCAGCGATCGAGAAGCAGACTCCTCTCTCTGGTATCAGAGCGATAGGATCCCACCAGCGATCGAGAAGCAGACTCCTCTCTCTGGTATCAGAGCGATCCGATCCCACCAGCGATCGAGAAGCAGACTCCTCTCTCTGGTATCAGAGTGATCCGATCCCACCAGCGATCGAGAAGCAGACTCCTCTCTCTGGTATCAGAACGATCCGATCCCACCAGCGATCGAGAAGCAGACTCACCTCTCTGGTATCAGAGAGATCCAATCCCACCAGCGATCGAGAAGCAGTCACCCCTCTCTGGTATCCGAATGATCCTATCCTACCAGCGATCGAGAAGCAGACTCTCCTCTCCGGCATCAGAGCGATCCGATCCCACCAGCGATCGAGAAGCAGACTCCTCTCTCTGGTATCAGAACGATCCGATTTCACCAGCGATCGAGAAGCAGACTCTTCTCTCTGGTATCAGTGCGATCCGATCCCACCAGCGACCGAGTAGCAGACACCTCTCTCTGGTATCAGAGCGATCCGATCCCACAAGCGATCGAGAAGCAGACTCCTCTCTCTGGTATCACAGCAATCCGATCCCACCAGCGATCGAGAAGCAGACTCCCCTCTCTGGTATCAGAGAGATCCGATCCCACCAGCGATCGAGAAGCAGACTCCCCTCTCTGGTATCAGAGAGATCCGATGCCATCAGAGATCGAGAAGCAGACTCACCTCTCTGGTATCAGAGCGATCCGATCCACCAGCGATCGATAAGCAGACTCACCTCTCTGGTATCAGAGCGATCCGATCCACCAGCGATCGATAAGCAGACTCGTCTCTCTGGTTTCAGAGCGATCCGATCCCACCAGCGATCGGGAAGCAGACTCCTCTCTCTGGTCTCAGAGCGATCCGATCCACCAGCCATTGAGAAGCAGACTCCGCTCTCTGGTATCAGAACGATCCGATCTCACCAGCGATCGAGAAGCAGACTCTTCTCTCTGGTTTCAGAGAGATCCGATCCCACCAGCGATCGAGAAGCAGACTCTTCTCTCTGGTTTCAGAGAGATCCGATCCCACCAGCGATCGAGAAGCAGACTCTTCTCTCTGGTATCAGAACGATCCGATCCACCAGCCATCGAGAAGCAGACTCCTCTCTCTGCTGTAGAGCGATACAATCTCACCAGCGATCGAGAAACAGACTCCTCTCTCTGGTTTCAGAGCGATCCGATCACACCAGCGTTCGTGAAGCAGACTGACCTCTCTGTTATCAGAGCGATCCGATACCACCAGCGATCGAGAAGCAGACTCTTCTCTCTGGTATCAGAGAGATCCGATCACACCTGCGACCGAGTAGCAGACTCGTCTCTCTGGTATCAGAACGATCCGATCCACCAGCCATCGAGAAGCAGACTCCTCTCTCTGGTTTCAGAGCGATCCGATCCCACCAGCGATCAAGAAGCAGACTCCTCCCTCTGCTGTAGAGCGATACAATCTCACCAGCGATCGAGAAACAGACTGACCTCTCTGGTTTCAGAGCGATCCGATCCCACCAGCGATCAAGAAGCAGACTCCTCCCTCTGCTGTAGAGCGATCCGATCCCACCAGCGATCGAGAAGCAGACTGACCTCTCTGGTATCAGAGCGATCCGATCCCACCAGCGATCGAGAAGCAGACTGACCTCTCTGGTATCAGAGCGATCCGATCCCACCAGCGATCGAGAAGCAGATTCCTCTCTCTGGTAGCAGAACGATCCGATCCCATCAGCGATCGAGAAGCAGACTCCTCTCTCTGGTATCAGAGCGATAGGATCCCACCAGCGATCGAGAAGCAGACTCCTCTCTCTGGTATCAGAGCGATCCGATCCCACCAGAGATCGAGAAGCTGTCTCACCTCTCTGGTTTAAGATCGATTCGAACTCACCAGCGATCGAGAAGCAGACTCCTCTCTCTGGTATCAGAACGATCTGATCCTACCAGCGACCGAGAAGCAAACTCACCTCTCTGGTATCAGAGCGATAGGATCCCACCAGCGATCGAGAAGCAGACTCCTCTCTCTGGTATCAGAGCGATCCGATCCCACCAGCGTTCGAGATGCAGACTCCTCTCTCTGGTATCTGACGATCCGATCCCACCAGCGATCGAGAAGCAGATTCCTCTCTCTGGTTTCAGAGCGATCCGATCACACCAGCGATCGAGAAGCAGACTGACCTCTCTGGTATCAGAACGATCCGATCCAACAAGCGATAGAGAAGCAGACACCCCTCTCTGGTATCAGAACGATCCGATCCAACAAGCGATAGAGAAGCAGACACCCCTCTCTGGTATCAGACGATCCGATCCCACCAGCGATCGAGATGCAGATTCCTCTCTCTGGCATCAGAGTGATCCGATCCCACAAGCGATCGAGAAGCAGACTCCACTCTCTGGCATCAGAATGATAGGATCCCACCAGCGATCGAGAAGCAGACTCCTCTCTCTGGTATCAGAGCGATCCGATCCAACCAGAGATCGAGAAGCTGTCTCACCTCTCTGGTTTAAGATCGATTCGATCTCACCAGCGATCGAGAAGCAGACTCCTCTCTCTGGTATCAGAACGATCTGATCCTACCAGCGACCGAGAAGCAGACTCACCTCTCTGGTATCAGAGCGATAGGATCCCACCAGCGATCGAGAAGCAGACTCACCTCTCTGGTATCAGAACGATCCGATCCACCAGCCATCGAGAAGCAGACTCCTCTCTCTGCTGTAGAGCGATACAATCTCACCAGCGATCGAGAAACAGACTCCTCTCTCTGGTTTCAGAGCGATCCGATCACACCAGCGTTCGTGAAGCAGACTGACCTCTCTGTTATCAGAGCGATCCGATACCACCAGCGATCGAGAAGCAGACTCTTCTCTCTGGTATCAGAGAGATCCGATCACACCTGCGACCGAGTAGCAGACTCGTCTCTCTGGTATCAGAACGATCCGATCCACCAGCCATCGAGAAGCAGACTCCTCTCTCTGGTTTCAGAGCGATCCGATCCCACCAGCGATCAAGAAGCAGACTCCTCCCTCTGCTGTAGAGCGATACAATCTCACCAGCGATCGAGAAACAGACTCCTCTCTCTGGTTTCAGAGCGATCCGATCACACCAGAGTTCGTGAAGCAGACTGACCTCTCTGGTATCAGAGCGATCCGATCCCACCAGCGATCGAGAAGCAGACTCTTCTCTCTGGTATCAGAGAAATCCGATCACACCTGCGACCGAGTAGCAGACTCGTCTCTCTGGTATCAGAACGATCCGATCCACCAGCCATCGAGAAGCAGACTCCCCTCTCTGGTTTCAGAGCGATCCGATCCCACCAGCGATCGAGAAGCAGACTGACCTCTCTGTTATCAGAGCGATCCGATCCCACCAGCGATCGAGAAGCAGACTGACCTCTCTGGTATCAGAGCGATCCGATCCCACCAGCGATCGAGAAGCAGATTCCTCTCTCTGGTAGCAGAACGATCCGATCCCATCAGCGATCGAGAAGCAGACTCCTCTCTCTGGTATCAGAGCGATAGGATCCCACCAGCGATCGAGAAGCAGACTCCTCTCTCTGGTATCAGAGCGATCCGATCCCACCAGAGATCGAGAAGCTGTCTCACCTCTCTGGTTTAAGATCGATTCGAACTCACCAGCGATCGAGAAGCAGACTCCTCTCTCTGGTATCAGAACGATCTGATCCTACCAGCGACCGAGAAGCAAACTCACCTCTCTGGTATCAGAGCGATAGGATCCCACCAGCGATCGAGAAGCAGACTCCTCTCTCTGGTATCAGAGCGATCCGATCCCACCAGCGTTCGAGATGCAGACTCCTCTCTCTGGTATCTGACGATCCGATCCCACCAGCGATCGAGAAGCAGATTCCTCTCTCTGGTTTCAGAGCGATCCGATCACACCAGCGATCGAGAAGCAGACTGACCTCTCTGGTATCAGAACGATCCGATCCAACAAGCGATAGAGAAGCAGACACCCCTCTCTGGTATCAGAACGATCCGATCCAACAAGCGATAGAGAAGCAGACACCCCTCTCTGGTATCAGACGATCCGATCCCACCAGCGATCGAGATGCAGATTCCTCTCTCTGGCATCAGAGTGATCCGATCCCACAAGCGATCGAGAAGCAGACTCCACTCTCTGGCATCAGAATGATAGGATCCCACCAGCGATCGAGAAGCAGACTCCTCTCTCTGGTATCAGAGCGATCCGATCCAACCAGAGATCGAGAAGCTGTCTCACCTCTCTGGTTTAAGATCGATTCGATCTCACCAGCGATCGAGAAGCAGACTCCTCTCTCTGGTATCAGAACGATCTGATCCTACCAGCGACCGAGAAGCAGACTCACCTCTCTGGTATCAGAGCGATAGGATCCCACCAGCGATCGAGAAGCAGACTCACCTCTCTGGTATCAGAACGATCAGATCCCACCAGCGATCGAGAAGCAGACTCCACTCTCTGGTATCAGAGAGATCCGATCCCACCAGCGATCGAGAAGCAGACTCCTCTCTCTGGTATCAGAGCGATCCGATCCCACCAGCGATCGAGAAGCAGACTCTTCTCTCTGGTATCAGAGAAATCCGATCACACCTGCGACCGAGTAGCAGACTCGTCTCTCTGGTATCAGAACGATCCGATCCACCAGCCATCGAGAAGCAGACTCCCCTCTCTGGTTTCAGAGCGATCCGATCCCACCAGCGATCGAGAAGCAGACTCCACTCTCTGGTATCAGAGAGATCCAATCCCACCAGCGATCGAGAAGCAGTCACCCCTCTCTGGTATCCGAATGATCCTATCCTACCAGCGATCGAGAAGCAGACTCTCCTCTCCGGCATCAGAGCGATCCGATTCTACCAGCGATCGAGAAGCAGACTCTCCTCTCCGGCATCAGAGCGATCCGATCCCACCAGCGATCGAGAAGCAGACTCCTCTCTCTGGTATCAGAACGATCCGATCCAACAAGCGATCGAGAAGAAGACTCCACTCTCTGGTATCAGAGCGATCCGATCACACCAGCGATCGAGAAGCAGACTGACCTCTCTGATATCAGAGCGATCCGATCCCATCAGCGATCGAGAAGCAGACTCCTCTCTCTGGTATCAGAGCGATCCGATCCCACCAGCGATCGAGAAGCAGACTCCTCTCTCTGGTATCAGAGTGATCCGATCCCACCAGCGATCGAGAAGCAGACTCCTCTCTCTGGTATCAGAACGATCCGATCCACCAGCCATCGAGAAGCAGACTCCCCTCTCTGGTTTCAGAGCGATCCGATCCCACCAGCGATCGAGAAGCAGACTGACCTCTCTGTTATCAGAGCGATCCGATCCCACCAGCGATCGAGAAGCAGACTGACCTCTCTGGTATCAGAGCGATCCGATCCCACCAGCGATCGAGAAGCAGATTCCTCTCTCTGGTAGCAGAACGATCCGATCCCATCAGCGATCGAGAAGCAGACTCCTCTCTCTGGTATCAGAGCGATAGGATCCCACCAGCGATCGAGAAGCAGACTCCTCTCTCTGGTATCAGAGCGATCCGATCCCACCAGAGATCGAGAAGCTGTCTCACCTCTCTGGTTTAAGATCGATTCGAACTCACCAGCGATCGAGAAGCAGACTCCTCTCTCTGGTATCAGAACGATCTGATCCTACCAGCGACCGAGAAGCAAACTCACCTCTCTGGTATCAGAGCGATAGGATCCCACCAGCGATCGAGAAGCAGACTCCTCTCTCTGGTATCAGAGCGATCCGATCCCACCAGCGTTCGAGATGCAGACTCCTCTCTCTGGTATCTGACGATCCGATCCCACCAGCGATCGAGAAGCAGATTCCTCTCTCTGGTTTCAGAGCGATCCGATCACACCAGCGATCGAGAAGCAGACTGACCTCTCTGGTATCAGAACGATCCGATCCAACAAGCGATAGAGAAGCAGACACCCCTCTCTGGTATCAGAACGATCCGATCCAACAAGCGATAGAGAAGCAGACACCCCTCTCTGGTATCAGACGATCCGATCCCACCAGCGATCGAGATGCAGATTCCTCTCTCTGGCATCAGAGTGATCCGATCCCACAAGCGATCGAGAAGCAGACTCCACTCTCTGGCATCAGAATGATAGGATCCCACCAGCGATCGAGAAGCAGACTCCTCTCTCTGGTATCAGAGCGATCCGATCCAACCAGAGATCGAGAAGCTGTCTCACCTCTCTGGTTTAAGATCGATTCGATCTCACCAGCGATCGAGAAGCAGACTCCTCTCTCTGGTATCAGAACGATCTGATCCTACCAGCGACCGAGAAGCAGACTCACCTCTCTGGTATCAGAGCGATAGGATCCCACCAGCGATCGAGAAGCAGACTCACCTCTCTGGTATCAGAACGATCAGATCCCACCAGCGATCGAGAAGCAGACTCCACTCTCTGGTATCAGAGAGATCCGATCCCACCAGCGATCGAGAAGCAGACTCCTCTCTCTGGTATCAGAGCGATCCGATCCCACCAGCGATCGAGAAGCAGACTCTTCTCTCTGGTATCAGAGAAATCCGATCACACCTGCGACCGAGTAGCAGACTCGTCTCTCTGGTATCAGAACGATCCGATCCACCAGCCATCGAGAAGCAGACTCCCCTCTCTGGTTTCAGAGCGATCCGATCCCACCAGCGATCGAGAAGCAGACTCCACTCTCTGGTATCAGAGAGATCCAATCCCACCAGCGATCGAGAAGCAGTCACCCCTCTCTGGTATCCGAATGATCCTATCCTACCAGCGATCGAGAAGCAGACTCTCCTCTCCGGCATCAGAGCGATCCGATTCTACCAGCGATCGAGAAGCAGACTCTCCTCTCCGGCATCAGAGCGATCCGATCCCACCAGCGATCGAGAAGCAGACTCCTCTCTCTGGTATCAGAACGATCCGATCCAACAAGCGATCGAGAAGAAGACTCCACTCTCTGGTATCAGAGCGATCCGATCACACCAGCGATCGAGAAGCAGACTGACCTCTCTGATATCAGAGCGATCCGATCCCATCAGCGATCGAGAAGCAGACTCCTCTCTCTGGTATCAGAGCGATAGGATCCCACCAGCGATCGAGAAGCAGACTCCTCTCTCTGGTATCAGAGCGATCCGATCCCACCAGCGATCGAGAAGCAGACTCCTCTCTCTGGTATCAGAGTGATCCGATCCCACCAGCGATCGAGAAGCAGACTCCTCTCTCTGGTATCAGAACGATCCGATCCCACCAGCGATCGAGAAGCAGACTCACCTCTCTGGTATCAGAGAGATCCAATCCCACCAGCGATCGAGAAGCAGTCACCCCTCTCTGGTATCCGAATGATCCTATCCTACCAGCGATCGAGAAGCAGACTCTCCTCTCCGGCATCAGAGCGATCCGATCCCACCAGCGATCGAGAAGCAGACTCCTCTCTCTGGTATCAGAACGATCCGATTTCACCAGCGATCGAGAAGCAGACTCTTCTCTCTGGTATCAGTGCGATCCGATCCCACCAGCGACCGAGTAGCAGACACCTCTCTCTGGTATCAGAGCGATCCGATCCCACAAGCGATCGAGAAGCAGACTCCTCTCTCTGGTATCAGAGCAATCCGATCCCACCAGCGATCGAGAAGCAGACTCCCCTCTCTGGTATCAGAGAGATCCGATCCCACCAGCGATCGAGAAGCAGACTCCCCTCTCTGGTATCAGAGAGATCCGATGCCATCAGAGATCGAGAAGCAGACTCACCTCTCTGGTATCAGAGCGATCCGATCCACCAGCGATCGATAAGCAGACTCACCTCTCTGGTATCAGAGCGATCCGATCCACCAGCGATCGATAAGCAGACTCGTCTCTCTGGTTTCAGAGCGATCCGATCCCACCAGCGATCGGGAAGCAGACTCTTCTCTCTGGTTTCAGAGAGATCCGATCCCACCAGCGATCGAGAAGCAGACTCTTCTCTCTGGTTTCAGAGAGATCCGATCCCACCAGCGATCGAGAAGCAGACTCTTCTCTCTGGTATCAGAACGATCCGATCCACCAGCCATCGAGAAGCAGACTCCTCTCTCTGCTGTAGAGCGATACAATCTCACCAGCGATCGAGAAACAGACTCCTCTCTCTGGTTTCAGAGCGATCCGATCACACCAGCGTTCGTGAAGCAGACTGACCTCTCTGTTATCAGAGCGATCCGATACCACCAGCGATCGAGATGCAGACTCTTCTCTCTGGTATCAGAGAGATCCGATCACACCTGCGATCGAGAAGCAGACTCCTCTCTCTGGCATCAGAGCGATCCGATCCCACCAGCGATCGAGAAGCAGACTCACCTCTCTGGTATCAGAGCGATCCGATCCCACCAGCGATCGAGAAGCAGACTGACCTCTCTGGTATCAGAGCGATCCGATCCCACCAGCGATCGAGAAGCAGACTCTTCTCTCTGGTAGCAGAGCGATCCGATCCCACCAGCGATCGAGAAGCAGACTCCTCTCTCTGGCATCAGAGCGATCCGATCCCACCAGCGATCGAGAAGCAGACTCACCTCTCTGGTATCAGAGCGATCCGATCCCACCAGCGATCGAGAAGCAGACTGACCTCTCTGGTATCAGAGCGATCCGATCCCACCAGCGATCGAGAAGCAGACTCCTCTCTCTGGTATCAGAGCGATCCGATCCCACCAGCGATCGAGAAGCAGACTCCACTCTCTGGTATCAGAGCGATAGGATCCCACCAGCGATCGAGAAGCAGACTCCTCTCTCTGGTATCAGAGCAATCCGATCTCACCAGCGATCGAGAAGCTGTCTCACCTCTCTGGTTTAAGATCGATTCGATCTCACCAGCGATCGAGAAGCAGACTCCTCTCTCTGGTATCAGAACGATCTGATCCTACCAGTGACCGAGAAGCAGACTCACCTCTCTGGTATCAGAGCGATAGGATCCCACTAGCCATCGAGAAGCAGACTCCTCTCTCTGGTATCTGAATGATCCTTTCCTACCAGCAATCGAGAAGCAGACTCTCCTCTCCGGCATCAGAGCGATCCGATCACACCAGCGATCGAGAAGCAGACTCTTCTCTCTGGTATCAGAGCGATCCGGTCCAACAAGCGATCGAGAAGCAGACTCTTCTCTCTGGTATCAGAGCGATCCGATCCCACAAGCGATCGAGAAGCAGACTCCTCTCTCTGGTATCAGAGCGATCCGATACCACCAGCGATCGAGAAGCAGACTCTTCTCTCTGGTATTAGAGAGATCCGATCACACCTGCGATCGAGAAGCAGACTCCTCTCTCTGGCATCAGAGCGATCCGATCCCACCAGCGATCGAGAAGCAGACTCACCTCTCTGGTATCAGAGCGATCCGATCCCACCAGCGATCGAGAAGCAGACTGACCTCTCTGGTATCAGAGCGATCCGATCCCACCAGCGATCGAGAAGCAGACTCTTCTCTCTGGTAGCAGAGCAATCCGATCCCACCAGCGATCGAGAAGCAGACTCCTCTCTCTGGCATCAGAGCGATCCGATCCCACCAGCGATCGAGAAGCAGACTCACCTCTCTGGTATCAGAGCGATCCGATCCCACCAGCGATCGAGAAGCAGACTGACCTCTCTGGTATCAGAGCGATCCGATCCCACCAGCGATCGAGAAGCAGACTCCTCTCTCTGGTATCAGAGCGATCCGATCCCACCAGCGATCGAGAAGCAGACTCCACTCTCTGGTATCAGAGCGATAGGATCCCACCAGCGATCGAGAAGCAGACTCCTCTCTCTGGTATCAGAGCAATCCGATCTCACCAGCGATCGAGAAGCTGTCTCACCTCTCTGGTTTAAGATCGATTCGATCTCACCAGCGATCGAGAAGCAGACTCCTCTCTCTGGTATCAGAACGATCTGATCCTACCAGTGACCGAGAAGCAGACTCACCTCTCTGGTATCAGAGCGATAGGATCCCACTAGCCATCGAGAAGCAGACTCCTCTCTCTGGTATCTGAATGATCCTTTCCTACCAGCAATCGAGAAGCAGACTCTCCTCTCCGGCATCAGAGCGATCCGATCACACCAGCGATCGAGAAGCAGACTCTTCTCTCTGGTATCAGAGCGATCCGGTCCCACAATCGATCGAGAAGCAGACTCTTCTCTCTGGTATCAGAGCGATCCGATCCCACAAGCGATCGAGAAGCAGACTCCTCTCTCTGGTATCAGAGCGATCCGATCCCACCAGCGATCGAGAAGCAGACTCCTCTCTCTGTTGTAGAGAGATACAATCTCACCAGCGTTCGTGAAGCAGACTCCTCTCTCTGGTATCAGAGCGATCCGATCCCACCAGCGTTCGTGAAGCAGACTCCTCTCTCTGGTATCAGAGTGATCCGATCCCACCAGCGATCGAGAAGCAGTCTCCTCTCTCTGGTTTCAGAGCGATCCGATCCCACCAGCGATCGAGAAGCAGACTCCTCTCTCTGGTATCTGAATGATCCTTTCCTACCAGCGATCGAGAAGCAGACTCCTCTCTCTGGTATCAGAGCGACACGATCCCACCAGCGATCGAGAAGCAGACTCCTCTCTCTGGTATCTGAATGATCCTTTCCTACCAGCGATCGAGAAGCAGACTCCTCTCTCTGGTATCAGAGTGATCCGATCACACCAGCGACCGAGTAGCAGACTCCTCTCTCTGGTATCAGAGCGATACGATCCCACCAGCGATCGAGAAGCAGACTCCTCTCTCTGGTATCAGAGCGATCCGATCCCATCAGCGATCGAGAAGCAGACTCCTCTCTCTGGTATCAGAGCGATACGATCCCACCAGCCATCGAGAAGCAGACTCCTCTCTCTGGTATCAGAGCGATCCGATCCCACAAGCGATCGAGAAGCAGACTCCTCTCTCTGGTATCAGAGCGATCCGATCCCACCAGCGATCGAGAAGCAGACTCCTCTCTCTGGCATCTGAGCAGTCCGATCCCACCAGCAATCGAGAAGCAGACTCCTCTCTCTGGTAGCAGAACGATCCGATCTCACCAGCGATCGAGAAGCAGACTCCTCTCTCTGGTTTCAGAGCAATCCGATCCCACCAGCGATCGAGAAGCTGTCTCACCTCTCTGGTTTAAGATCGATTCGATCTCACCAGCGATCGAGAAGCAGACTCCTCTCTCTGGTATCAGAACGATCTGATCCTACCAGTGACCGAGAAGCAGACTCACCTCTCTGGTATCAGAGCGATAGGATCCCACTAGCCATCGAGAAGCAGACTCCTCTCTCTGGTATCTGAATGATCCTTTCCTACCAGCAATCGAGAAGCAGACTCTCCTCTCCGGCATCAGAGCGATCCGATCACACCAGCGATCGAGAAGCAGACTCCTCTCTCTGGTATCAGAGCGATCCGGTCCAACAAGCGATCGAGAAGCAGACTCTTCTCTCTGGTATCAGAGCGATCCGATCCCACAAGCGATCGAGAAGCAGACTCCTCTCTCTGGTATCAGAGAGATCCGATACCACCAGCGATCGAGAAGCAGACTCTTCTCTCTGGTATTAGAGAGATCCGATCACACCTGCGATCGAGAAGCAGACTCCTCTCTCTGGCATCAGAGCGATCCGATCCCACCAGCGATCGAGAAGCAGACTCACCTCTCTGGTATCAGAGCGATCCGATCCCACCAGCGATCGAGAAGCAGACTGACCTCTCTGGTATCAGAGCGATCCGATCCCACCAGCGATCGAGAAGCAGACTCTTCTCTCTGGTAGCAGAGCAATCCGATCCCACCAGCGATCGAGAAGCAGACTCCTCTCTCTGGCATCAGAGCGATCCGATCCCACCAGCGATCGAGAAGCAGACTCACCTCTCTGGTATCAGAGCGATCCGATCCCACCAGCGATCGAGAAGCAGACTGACCTCTCTGGTATCAGAGCGATCCGATCCCACCAGCGATCGAGAAGCAGACTCCTCTCTCTGGTATCAGAGCGATCCGATCCCACCAGCGATCGAGAAGCAGACTCCACTCTCTGGTATCAGAGCGATAGGATCCCACCAGCGATCGAGAAGCAGACTCCTCTCTCTGGTATCAGAGCAATCCGATCTCACCAGCGATCGAGAAGCTGTCTCACCTCTCTGGTTTAAGATCGATTCGATCTCACCAGCGATCGAGAAGCAGACTCCTCTCTCTGGTATCAGAACGATCTGATCCTACCAGTGACCGAGAAGCAGACTCACCTCTCTGGTATCAGAGCGATAGGATCCCACTAGCCATCGAGAAGCAGACTCCTCTCTCTGGTATCTGAATGATCCTTTCCTACCAGCAATCGAGAAGCAGACTCTCCTCTCCGGCATCAGAGCGATCCGATCACACCAGCGATCGAGAAGCAGACTCTTCTCTCTGGTATCAGAGCGATCCGGTCCCACAAGCGATCGAGAAGCAGACTCTTCTCTCTGGTATCAGAGCGATCCGATCCCACAAGCGATCGAGAAGCAGACTCCTCTCTCTGGTATCAGAGCGATCCGATCCCACCAGCGATCGAGAAGCAGACTCCTCTCTCTGTTGTAGAGAGATACAATCTCACCAGCGTTCGTGAAGCAGACTCCTCTCTCTGGTATCAGAGCGATCCGATCCCACCAGCGTTCGTGAAGCAGACTCCTCTCTCTGGTATCAGAGTGATCCGATCCCACCAGCGATCGAGAAGCAGTCTCCTCTCTCTGGTTTCAGAGCGATCCGATCCCACCAGCGATCGAGAAGCAGACTCCTCTCTCTGGTATCTGAATGATCCTTTCCTACCAGCGATCGAGAAGCAGACTCCTCTCTCTGGTATCAGAGCGACACGATCCCACCAGCGATCGAGAAGCAGACTCCTCTCTCTGGTATCTGAATGATCCTTTCCTACCAGCGATCGAGAAGCAGACTCCTCTCTCTGGTATCAGAGTGATCCGATCACACCAGCGACCGAGTAGCAGACTCCTCTCTCTGGTATCAGAGCGATACGATCCCACCAGCGATCGAGAAGCAGACTCCTCTCTCTGGTATCAGAGCGATCCGATCCCATCAGCGATCGAGAAGCAGACTCCTCTCTCTGGTATCAGAGCGATACGATCCCACCAGCCATCGAGAAGCAGACTCCTCTCTCTGGTATCAGAGCGATCCGATCCCACAAGCGATCGAGAAGCAGACTCCTCTCTCTGGTATCAGAGCGATCCGATCCCACCAGCGATCGAGAAGCAGACTCCTCTCTCTGGCATCTGAGCGGTCCGATCCCACCAGCAATCGAGAAGCAGACTCCTCTCTCTGGTAGCAGAACGATCCGATCTCACCAGCGATCGAGAAGCAGACTCCTCTCTCTGGTTTCAGAGCAATCCGATCCCACCAGCGATCGAGAAGCAGTCTCCTCTCTCTGGTTTCAGAGCGATCCGATCCCACCAGCGATCGAGAAGCAGACTCCTCTCTCTGGTATCAGAGCGATCCGATCCCACAAGCGATCGAGAAGCAGACTCCGCTCTCTGGTATCAGAGCGATCCGATCTCACCAGCGATCGAGAAGCAGACTCCTCTCTCTGGTAGCAGAACGATCCGATCTCACCAGCGATCGAGAAGCAGACTCCTCTCTCTGGTATCAGAGCGATCCGATCCCACAAGCGATCGAGAAGCAGACTCCGCTCTCTGGTATCAGAGCGATCCGATCTCACCAGCGATCGAGAAGCAGACTCCTCTCTCTGGTAGCAGAACGATCCGATCCCACCAGCGATCGAGAAGCAGACTCCTCTCTCTGGTATCTGAGCGATCCGATCCCACCAGCGATCGAGAAGCAGACTCCTCTCTCTGGTATCAGAACGATCCGATCTCACCAGCGATCGAGAAGCAGACTCCTCTCTCTGGTAGCAGAACGATCCGATCTCACCAGCGATCGAGAAGCAGACTCCTCTCTCTGGTATCAGAGCGAGCCGATCCCACCAGCGATCGAGAAGCAGACTCCCCTCTCTGGTATCAGAGCGATAGGATCCCACCAGCGATCGAGAAGCAGACTCCTCTCTCTGGTATCAGAGCGATCCGATCCCACCAGTGATCGAGAAGCAGACTCCTCTCTCTGATATCAGAGCGATCCGATCCCACCAGCGATCGAGATGCAGACTCCTCTCTCTGGTATCAGAGTGATCCGATCTCACCAGCAATCGAGAAGCAGACTCACCCCTCTGGTATCAGAGAGATCCAATCCCACCAGCAATCGAGAAGCAGTCACCCCTCTCTGGTATCCGAATGATCCTATCCTACCAGCGATCGAGAAGCAGACTCTCCTCTCCGGCATCAGAGCGATCCGATCACACCAGCGATCGAGAAGCAGACTCCCCTCTCTGGTATAAGAGCGATCCGATCCCACAAGCGATCGAGAAGCAGACTCCGCTCTCTGGTATCAGAGCGATCCGATCTCACCAGCGATCGAGAAGCAGACTCCTCTCTCTGGTAGCAGAACGATCCGATCCCACCAGCGATCGAGAAGCAGACTCCTCTCTCTGGTATCTGAGCGATCCGATCCCACCAGCGATCGAGAAGCAGACTCCTCTCTCTGGTATCAGAACGATCCGATCTCACCAGCGATCGAGAAGCAGACTCCTCTCTCTGGTAGCAGAACGATCCGATCTCACCAGCGATCGAGAAGCAGACTCCTCTCTCTGGTATCAGAGCGAGCCGATCCCACCAGCGATCGAGAAGCAGACTCCTCTCTCTGGTATCAGAGCGATACGATCCCACCAGCCATCGAGAAGCAGACTCCTCTCTCTGGTATCAGAGCGATACGATCCCACCAGCGATCGAGAAGCAGACTCCTCTCTCTGGTATCAGAGCGATCCGATCCCATCAGCGATCGAGAAGCAGACTCCTCTCTCTGGTATCAGAGCGATACGATCCCACCAGCCATCGAGAAGCAGACTCCTCTCTCTGGTATCAGAGCGATCCGATCCCACAAGCGATCGAGAAGCAGACTCCTCTCTCTGGTATCAGAGCGATCCGATCCCACCAGCGATCGAGAAGCAGACTCCTCTCTCTGGCATCTGAGCGGTCCGATCCCACCAGCAATCGAGAAGCAGACTCCTCTCTCTGGTTTCAGAGCAATCCGATCCCACCAGCGATCGAGAAGCAGTCTCCTCTCTCTGGTTTCAGAGCGATCCGATCCCACCAGCGATCGAGAAGCAGACTCCTCTCTCTGGTATCAGAGCGATCCGATCCCACAAGCGATCGAGAAGCAGACTCCGCTCTCTGGTATCAGAGCGATCCGATCTCACCAGCGATCGAGAAGCAGACTCCTCTCTCTGGTAGCAGAACGATCCGATCTCACCAGCGATCGAGAAGCAGACTCCTCTCTCTGGTATCAGAGCGCTCCGATCCCACAAGCGATCGAGAAGCAGACTCCGCTCTCTGGTATCAGAGCGATCCGATCTCACCAGCGATCGAGAAGCAGACTCCTCTCTCTGGTAGCAGAACGATCCGATCCCACAAGCGATCGAGAAGCAGACTCCTCTCTCTGGTATCTGAGCCATCCGATCCCACCAGCGATCGAGAAGCAGACTCTTCTCTCTGGTAGCAGAGCAATCCGATCCCACCAGCGATCGAGAAGCAGACTCCTCTCTCTGGCATCAGAGCGATCCGATCCCACCAGCGATCGAGAAGCAGACTCACCTCTCTGGTATCAGAGCGATCCGATCCCACCAGCGATCGAGAAGCAGACTGACCTCTCTGGTATCAGAGCGATCCGATCCCACCAGCGATCGAGAAGCAGACTCCTCTCTCTGGTATCAGAGCGATCCGATCCCACCAGCGATCGAGAAGCAGACTCCACTCTCTGGTATCAGAGCGATAGGATCCCACCAGCGATCGAGAAGCAGACTCCTCTCTCTGGTATCAGAGCAATCCGATCTCACCAGCGATCGAGAAGCTGTCTCACCTCTCTGGTTTAAGATCGATTCGATCTCACCAGCGATCGAGAAGCAGACTCCTCTCTCTGGTATCAGAACGATCTGATCCTACCAGTGACCGAGAAGCAGACTCACCTCTCTGGTATCAGAGCGATAGGATCCCACTAGCCATCGAGAAGCAGACTCCTCTCTCTGGTATCTGAATGATCCTTTCCTACCAGCAATCGAGAAGCAGACTCTCCTCTCCGGCATCAGAGCGATCCGATCACACCAGCGATCGAGAAGCAGACTCTTCTCTCTGGTATCAGAGCGATCCGGTCCCACAAGCGATCGAGAAGCAGACTCTTCTCTCTGGTATCAGAGCGATCCGATCCCACAAGCGATCGAGAAGCAGACTCCTCTCTCTGGTATCAGAGCGATCCGATCCCACCAGCGATCGAGAAGCAGACTCCTCTCTCTGTTGTAGAGAGATACAATCTCACCAGCGTTCGTGAAGCAGACTCCTCTCTCTGGTATCAGAGCGATCCGATCCCACCAGCGTTCGTGAAGCAGACTCCTCTCTCTGGTATCAGAGTGATCCGATCCCACCAGCGATCGAGAAGCAGTCTCCTCTCTCTGGTTTCAGAGCGATCCGATCCCACCAGCGATCGAGAAGCAGACTCCTCTCTCTGGTATCTGAATGATCCTTTCCTACCAGCGATCGAGAAGCAGACTCCTCTCTCTGGTATCAGAGCGACACGATCCCACCAGCGATCGAGAAGCAGACTCCTCTCTCTGGTATCTGAATGATCCTTTCCTACCAGCGATCGAGAAGCAGACTCCTCTCTCTGGTATCAGAGTGATCCGATCACACCAGCGACCGAGTAGCAGACTCCTCTCTCTGGTATCAGAGCGATACGATCCCACCAGCGATCGAGAAGCAGACTCCTCTCTCTGGTATCAGAGCGATCCGATCCCATCAGCGATCGAGAAGCAGACTCCTCTCTCTGGTATCAGAGCGATACGATCCCACCAGCCATCGAGAAGCAGACTCCTCTCTCTGGTATCAGAGCGATCCGATCCCACAAGCGATCGAGAAGCAGACTCCTCTCTCTGGTATCAGAGCGATCCGATCCCACCAGCGATCGAGAAGCAGACTCCTCTCTCTGGCATCTGAGCGGTCCGATCCCACCAGCAATCGAGAAGCAGACTCCTCTCTCTGGTAGCAGAACGATCCGATCTCACCAGCGATCGAGAAGCAGACTCCTCTCTCTGGTTTCAGAGCAATCCGATCCCACCAGCGATCGAGAAGCAGTCTCCTCTCTCTGGTTTCAGAGCGATCCGATCCCACCAGCGATCGAGAAGCAGACTCCTCTCTCTGGTATCAGAGCGATCCGATCCCACAAGCGATCGAGAAGCAGACTCCGCTCTCTGGTATCAGAGCGATCCGATCTCACCAGCGATCGAGAAGCAGACTCCTCTCTCTGGTAGCAGAACGATCCGATCTCACCAGCGATCGAGAAGCAGACTCCTCTCTCTGGTATCAGAGCGATCCGATCCCACAAGCGATCGAGAAGCAGACTCCGCTCTCTGGTATCAGAGCGATCCGATCTCACCAGCGATCGAGAAGCAGACTCCTCTCTCTGGTAGCAGAACGATCCGATCCCACCAGCGATCGAGAAGCAGACTCCTCTCTCTGGTATCTGAGCGATCCGATCCCACCAGCGATCGAGAAGCAGACTCCTCTCTCTGGTATCAGAACGATCCGATCTCACCAGCGATCGAGAAGCAGACTCCTCTCTCTGGTAGCAGAACGATCCGATCTCACCAGCGATCGAGAAGCAGACTCCTCTCTCTGGTATCAGAGCGAGCCGATCCCACCAGCGATCGAGAAGCAGACTCCCCTCTCTGGTATCAGAGCGATAGGATCCCACCAGCGATCGAGAAGCAGACTCCTCTCTCTGGTATCAGAGCGATCCGATCCCACCAGTGATCGAGAAGCAGACTCCTCTCTCTGATATCAGAGCGATCCGATCCCACCAGCGATCGAGATGCAGACTCCTCTCTCTGGTATCAGAGTGATCCGATCTCACCAGCAATCGAGAAGCAGACTCACCCCTCTGGTATCAGAGAGATCCAATCCCACCAGCAATCGAGAAGCAGTCACCCCTCTCTGGTATCCGAATGATCCTATCCTACCAGCGATCGAGAAGCAGACTCTCCTCTCCGGCATCAGAGCGATCCGATCACACCAGCGATCGAGAAGCAGACTCCCCTCTCTGGTATAAGAGCGATCCGATCCCACAAGCGATCGAGAAGCAGACTCCGCTCTCTGGTATCAGAGCGATCCGATCTCACCAGCGATCGAGAAGCAGACTCCTCTCTCTGGTAGCAGAACGATCCGATCCCACCAGCGATCGAGAAGCAGACTCCTCTCTCTGGTATCTGAGCGATCCGATCCCACCAGCGATCGAGAAGCAGACTCCTCTCTCTGGTATCAGAACGATCCGATCTCACCAGCGATCGAGAAGCAGACTCCTCTCTCTGGTAGCAGAACGATCCGATCTCACCAGCGATCGAGAAGCAGACTCCTCTCTCTGGTATCAGAGCGAGCCGATCCCACCAGCGATCGAGAAGCAGACTCCTCTCTCTGGTATCAGAGCGATACGATCCCACCAGCCATCGAGAAGCAGACTCCTCTCTCTGGTATCAGAGCGATACGATCCCACCAGCGATCGAGAAGCAGACTCCTCTCTCTGGTATCAGAGCGATCCGATCCCATCAGCGATCGAGAAGCAGACTCCTCTCTCTGGTATCAGAGCGATACGATCCCACCAGCCATCGAGAAGCAGACTCCTCTCTCTGGTATCAGAGCGATCCGATCCCACAAGCGATCGAGAAGCAGACTCCTCTCTCTGGTATCAGAGCGATCCGATCCCACCAGCGATCGAGAAGCAGACTCCTCTCTCTGGCATCTGAGCGGTCCGATCCCACCAGCAATCGAGAAGCAGACTCCTCTCTCTGGTTTCAGAGCAATCCGATCCCACCAGCGATCGAGAAGCAGTCTCCTCTCTCTGGTTTCAGAGCGATCCGATCCCACCAGCGATCGAGAAGCAGACTCCTCTCTCTGGTATCAGAGCGATCCGATCCCACAAGCGATCGAGAAGCAGACTCCGCTCTCTGGTATCAGAGCGATCCGATCTCACCAGCGATCGAGAAGCAGACTCCTCTCTCTGGTAGCAGAACGATCCGATCTCACCAGCGATCGAGAAGCAGACTCCTCTCTCTGGTATCAGAGCGCTCCGATCCCACAAGCGATCGAGAAGCAGACTCCGCTCTCTGGTATCAGAGCGATCCGATCTCACCAGCGATCGAGAAGCAGACTCCTCTCTCTGGTAGCAGAACGATCCGATCCCACCAGCGATCGAGAAGCAGACTCCTCTCTCTGGTATCTGAGCCATCCGATCCCACCAGCGATCGAGAAGCAGACTCCTCTCTCTGGTATCAGAACGATCCGATCTCACCAGCGATCGAGAAGCAGACTCCTCTCTCTGGTAGCAGAACGATCCGATCTCACCAGCGATCGAGAAGCAGACTCCTCTCTCTGGTATCAGAGCGAGCCGATCCCACCAGCGATCGAGAAGCAGACTCCCCTCTCTGGTATCAGAGCGATAGGATCCCACCAGCGATCGAGAAGCAGACTCCTCTCTCTGGTATCAGAGTGATCCGATCTCACCAGCAATCGAGAAGCAGACTCACCCCTCTGGTATCAGAGAGATCCAATCCCACCAGCGATCGAGAAGCAGTCACCCCTCTCTGGTATCCGAATGATCCTATCCTACCAGCGATCGAGAAGCAGACTCTCCTCTCCGGCATCAGAGCGATCCGATCACACCAGTGATCGAGAAGCAGACTCCCCTCTCTGGTATAAGAGCGATCCGATCCCACAAGCGATCGAGAAGCAGACTCCGCTCTCTGGTATCAGAGCGATCCGATCTCACCAGCGATCGAGAAGCAGACTCCTCTCTCTGGTAGCAGAACGATCCGATCCCACCAGCGATCGAGAAGCAGACTCCTCTCTCTGGTATCTGAGCGATCCGATCCCACCAGCGATCGAGAAGCAGACTCCTCTCTCTGGTATCAGAACGATCCGATCTCACCAGCGATCGAGAAGCAGACTCCTCTCTCTGGTAGCAGAACGATCCGATCTCACCAGCGATCGAGAAGCAGACTCCTCTCTCTGGTATCAGAGCGAGCCGATCCCACCAGCGATCGAGAAGCAGACTCCCCTCTCTGGTATCAGAGTGATAGGATCCCACCAGCGATCGAGAAGCAGACTCCTCTCTCTGGTATCAGAGCGATCCGATCCCACCAGTGATCGAGAAGCAGACTCCTCTCTCTGATATCAGAGCGATCCGATCCCACCAGCGATCGAGATGCAGACTCCTCTCTCTGGTATCAGAGTGA
Source organism: Hypanus sabinus (assembly GCF_030144855.1). NCBI lineage: Eukaryota > Metazoa > Chordata > Chondrichthyes > Myliobatiformes > Dasyatidae > Hypanus > Hypanus sabinus. The sequence goes on along the minus strand of NC_082725.1, from coordinate 69,857,337 downwards.
TCCGATCTCACCAGCAATCGAGAAGCAGACTCACCTCTCTGGTATCAGAGAGATCCAATCCCACCAGCGATCGAGAAGCAGTCACCCCTCTCTGGTATCTGAATGATCCGATCCCACCAGCGATCGAGAAGCAGACTCCTCTCTCTGGTATCAGAGCGATCCGATCCCACAAGCGATCGAGAAGCAGACTCCGCTCTCTGGTATCAGAGCGATCCGATCTCACCAGCGATCGAGAAGCAGACTCCTCTCTCTGGTAGCAGAACGATCCGATCTCACCAGCGATCGAGAAGCAGACTCCTCTCTCTGGTATCAGAGCGATCCGATCCCACAGGCGATCGAGAAGCAGACTCCGCTCTCTGGTATCAGAGCGATCCGATCTCACCAGCGATCGAGAAGCAGACTCCTCTCTCTGGTAGCAGAACGATCCGATCCCACAAGCGATCGAGAAGCAGACTCCTCTCTCTGGTATCTGAGCGATCCGATCCCACCAGCGATCGAGAAGCAGACTCCTCTCTCTGGTATCAGAACGATCCGATCTCACCAGCGATCGAGAAGCAGACTCCTCTCTCTGGTAGCAGAACGATCCGATCTCACCAGCGATCGAGAAGCAGACTCCTCTCTATGGTATCAGAGCGAGCCGATCCCACCAGCGATCGAGAAGCAGACTCCCCTCTCTGGTATCAGAGCGATAGGATCCCACCAGCGATCGAGAAGCAGACTCCTCTCTCTGGTATCAGAGCGATCCGATCCCACCAGTGATCGAGAAGCAGACTCCTCTCTCTGGTATCAGAGTGATCCGATCTCACCAGCAATCGAGAAGCAGACTCACCCCTCTGGTATCAGAGAGATCCAATCCCACCAGCGATCGAGAAGCAGTCACCCCTCTCTGGTATCCGAATGATCCTATCCTACCAGCGATCGAGAAGCAGACTCTCCTCTCCGGCATCAGAGCGATCCGATCACACCAGCGATCGAGAAGCAGACTCCCCTCTCTGGTATAAGAGCGATCCGATCCCACAAGCGATCGAGAAGCAGACTCCGCTCTCTGGTATCAGAGCGATCCGATCTCACCAGCGATCGAGAAGCAGACTCCTCTCTCTGGTAGCAGAACGATCCGATCCCACCAGCGATCGAGAAGCAGACTCCTCTCTCTGGTATCTGAGCGATCCGATCCCACCAGCGATCGAGAAGCAGACTCCTCTCTCTGGTATCAGAACGATCCGATCTCACCAGCGATCGAGAAGCAGACTCCTCTCTCTGGTAGCAGAACGATCCGATCTCACCAGCGATCGAGAAGCAGACTCCTCTCTCTGGTATCAGAGCGAGCCGATCCCACCAGCGATCGAGAAGCAGACTCCCCTCTCTGGTATCAGAGCGATAGGATCCCACCAGCGATCGAGAAGCAGACTCCTCTCTCTGGTATCAGAGCGATCCGATCCCACCAGTGATCGAGAAGCAGACTCCTCTCTCTGATATCAGAGCGATCCGATCCCACCAGCGATCGAGATGCAGACTCCTCTCTCTGGTATCAGAGTGATCCGATCTCACCAGCAATCGAGAAGCAGACTCACCTCTCTGGTATCAGAGAGATCCAATCCCACAAGCGATCGAGAAGCAGTCACCCCTCTCTGGTATCCGAATGATCCTATCCTACCAGCGATCGAGAAGCAGACTCTCCTCTCCGGCATCAGAGCGATCCGATCACACCAGCGATCGAGAAGCAGACTCCCCTCTCTGGTATAAGAGCGATCCGATCCCACAAGCGATCGAGAAGCAGACTCCCCTCTCTGGTATCAGACGATCCAATCCCACCAGCGATAGAGAAGCAGACTCCCCTCTCTGGTATCAGAGCGATCCGATCCCACCAGCGATCGAGAAGCAGATTCCTCTCTCTGGTAGCAGAACGATCCGATCCCATCAGCGATCGAGAAGCAGACTCCTCTCTCTGGTATCAGAGCGATACGATCCCACCAGCCATCGAGAAGCAGACTCCTCTCTCTGGTATCAGAGCGATCCGATCCCACAAGCGATCGAGAAGCAGACTCCTCTCTCTGGTATCAGAGCGATCCGATCCCACCAGCGATCGAGAAGCAGACTCCTCTCTCTGGCATCTGAGCGGTCCGATCCCACCAGCAATCGAGAAGCAGACTCCTCTCTCTGGTTTCAGAGCAATCCTATCCCACCAGCGATCGAGAAGCAGTCTCCTCTCTCTGGTTTCAGAGCGATCCGATCCCACCAGCGATCGAGAAGCAGACTCCTCTCTCTGGTATCAGAGCGATCCGATCCCACAAGCGATCGAGAAGCAGACTCCGCTCTCTGGTATCAGAGCGATCCGATCTCACCAGCGATCGAGAAGCAGACTCCTCTCTCTGGTAGCAGAACGATCCGATCTCACCAGCGATCGAGAAGCAGACTCCTCTCTCTGGTATCAGAGCGATCCGATCCCACAAGCGATCGAGAAGCAGACTCCGCTCTCTGTTATCAGAGCGATCCGATCTCACCAGCGATCGAGAAGCAGACTCCTCTCTCTGGTAGCAGAACGATCCGATCCCACCAGCGATCGAGAAGCAGACTCCTCTCTCTGGTATCTGAGCGATCCGATCCCACCAGCGATCGAGAAGCAGACTCCTCTCTCTGGTATCAGAACGATCCGATCTCACCAGCGATCGAGAAGCAGACTCCTCTCTCTGGTAGCAGAACGATCCGATCTCACCAGCGATCGAGAAGCAGACTCCTCTCTCTGGTATCAGAGCGAGCCGATCCCACCAGCGATCGAGAAGCAGACTCCCCTCTCTGGTATCAGAGCGATAGGATCCCACCAGCGATCGAGAAGCAGACTCCTCTCTCTGGTATCAGAGCGATCCGATCCCACCAGTGATCGAGAAGCAGACTCCTCTCTCTGATATCAGAGCGATCCGATCCCACCAGCGATCGAGATGCAGACTCCTCTCTCTGGTATCAGAGTGATCCGATCTCACCAGCAATCGAGAAGCAGACTCACCCCTCTGGTATCAGAGAGATCCAATCCCACCAGCGATCGAGAAGCAGTCACCCCTCTCTGGTATCCGAATGATCCTATCCTACCAGCGATCGAGAAGCAGACTCTCCTCTCCGGCATCAGAGCGATCCGATCACACCAGCGATCGAGAAGCAGACTCCCCTCTCTGGTATAAGAGCGATCCGATCCCACAAGCGATCGAGAAGCAGACTCCGCTCTCTGGTATCAGAGCGATCCGATCTCACCAGCGATCGAGAAGCAGACTCCTCTCTCTGGTAGCAGAACGATCCGATCCCACCAGCGATCGAGAAGCAGACTCCTCTCTCTGGTATCTGAGCGATCCGATCCCAGCAGCGATCGAGAAGCAGACTCCTCTCTCTGGTATCAGAACGATCCGATCTCACCAGCGATCGAGAAGCAGACTCCTCTCTCTGGTAGCAGAACGATCCGATCTCACCAGCGATCGAGAAGCAGACTCCTCTCTCTGGTATCAGAGCGAGCCGATCCCACCAGCGATCGAGAAGCAGACTCCCCTCTCTGGTATCAGAGCGATAGGATCCCACCAGCGATCGAGAAGCAGACTCCTCTCTCTGGTATCAGAGCGATCCGATCCCACCAGTGATCGAGAAGCAGACTCCTCTCTCTGATATCAGAGCGATCCGATCCCACCAGCGATCGAGATGCAGACTCCTCTCTCTGGTATCAGAGTGATCCGATCTCACCAGCAATCGAGAAGCAGACTCACCTCTCTGGTATCAGAGAGATCCAATCCCACCAGCGATCGAGAAGCAGTCACCCCTCTCTGGTATCCGAATGATCCGATCCCACCAGCGATCGAGAAGCAGACTCCTCTCTCTGGTATCAGAGCGATCCGATCCCACAAGCGATCGAGAAGCAGACTCCGCTCTCTGGTATCAGAGCGATCCGATCTCACCAGCGATCGAGAAGCAGACTCCTCTCTCTGGTAGCAGAACGATCCGATCTCACCAGCGATCGAGAAGCAGACTCCTCTCTCTGGTATCAGAGCGATCCGATCCCACAGGCGATCGAGAAGCAGACTCCGCTCTCTGGTATCAGAGCGATCCGATCTCACCAGCGATCGAGAAGCAGACTCCTCTCTCTGGTAGCAGAACGATCCGATCCCACAAGCGATCGAGAAGCAGACTCCTCTCTCTGGTATCTGAGCGATCCGATCCCACCAGCGATCGAGAAGCAGACTCCTCTCTCTGGTATCAGAACGATCCGATCTCACCAGCGATCGAGAAGCAGACTCCTCTCTGGTAGCAGAACGATCCGATCTCACCAGCGATCGAGAAGCAGACTCCTCTCTCTGGTATCAGAGCGAGCCGATCCCACCAGCGATCGAGAAGCAGACTCCCCTCTCTGGTATCAGAGCGATAGGATCCCACCAGCGATCGAGAAGCAGACTCCTCTCTCTGGTATCAGAGCGATCCGATCCCACCAGTGATCGAGAAGCAGACTCCTCTCTCTGGTATCAGAGTGATCCGATCTCACCAGCAATCGAGAAGCAGACTCACCCCTCTGGTATCAGAGAGATCCAATCCCACCAGCGATCGAGAAGCAGTCACCCCTCTCTGGTATCCGAATGATCCTATCCTACCAGCGATCGAGAAGCAGACTCTCCTCTCCGGCATCAGAGCGATCCGATCACACCAGCGATCGAGAAGCAGACTCCCCTCTCTGGTATAAGAGCGATCCGATCCCACAAGCGATCGAGAAGCAGACTCCGCTCTCTGGTATCAGAGCGATCCGATCTCACCAGCGATCGAGAAGCAGACTCCTCTCTCTGGTAGCAGAACGATCCGATCCCACCAGCGATCGAGAAGCAGACTCCTCTCTCTGGTATCTGAGCGATCCGATCCCACCAGCGATCGAGAAGCAGACTCCTCTCTCTGGTATCAGAACGATCCGATCTCACCAGCGATCGAGAAGCAGACTCCTCTCTCTGGTAGCAGAACGATCCGATCTCACCAGCGATCGAGAAGCAGACTCCTCTCTCTGGTATCAGAGCGAGCCGATCCCACCAGCGATCGAGAAGCAGACTCCCCTCTCTGGTATCAGAGCGATAGGATCCCACCAGCGATCGAGAAGCAGACTCCTCTCTCTGGTATCAGAGCGATCCGATCCCACCAGTGATCGAGAAGCAGACTCCTCTCTCTGATATCAGAGCGATCCGATCCCACCAGCGATCGAGATGCAGACTCCTCTCTCTGGTATCAGAGTGATTCGATCTCACCAGCAATCGAGAAGCAGACTCACCTCTCTGGTATCAGAGAGATCCAATCCCACAAGCGATCGAGAAGCAGTCACCCCTCTCTGGTATCCGAATGATCCTATCCTACCAGCGATCGAGAAGCAGACTCTCCTCTCCGGCATCAGAGCGATCCGATCACACCAGCGATCGAGAAGCAGACTCCCCTCTCTGGTATAAGAGCGATCCGATCCCACAAGCGATCGAGAAGCAGACTCCCCTCTCTGGTATAAGACGATCCGATCCCACCAGCGATAGAGAAGCAGACTCCCCTCTCTGGTATCAGAGCGATCCGATCCCACCAGCGATCGAGAAGCAGATTCCTCTCTCTGGTAGCAGAACGATCCGATCCCATCAGCGATCGAGAAGCAGACTCCTCTCTCTGGTATCAGAGCGATAGGATCCCACCAGCGATCGAGAAGCAGACTCCTCTCTCTGGTATGAGAGCGATCCGATCCCACCAGAGATCGAGAAGCTGTCTCACCTCTGTGGTTTAAGATCGATTCGATCTCACCAGCGATCGAGAAGCAGACTCCTCTCTCTGGTATCAGAGCGATCCGATCCCACCAGCGATCGAGAAGCAGACTCCTATCTCTGGTATCAGAGTGATCCGATCTCACCAGCGATCGAGAAGCAGACTCACCTCTCTGGTATCAGAGAGATCCAATCCCACCAGCGATCGAGAAGCAGTCACCCCTCTCTGGTATCCGAATGATCCTATCCTACCAGCGATCGAGAAGCAGACTCTCCTCTCCGGCATCAGAGAGATCCGATCACACCAGCGATCGAGAAGCAGACAAACCTCTCTGGTATCAGAGAGATCCGATCACACCAGCGATCGAGAAGTAGACTCCACTCTCTGGTATCAGAGCTATCCGATCCCACAAGCGATCGAGAAGCAGACTCCTCTCTCTGGTATCAGAGCAATCCGATCCCACCAGCGATCGAGAAGCAGACTCCCCTCTCTGGTATCAGAGCGATCCGATCCCACCAGCGATCGGGAAGCAGACTCCTCTCTCTGGTTTCAGAGCGATCCGATCCCACCAGCGATCGAAAAGCAGACTCCTCTCTCTGGTATCAGAGCGATCCGATCCCACCAGCGATCGGGAAGCAGACTCCTCTCTCTGGTTTCAGAGCGATCCGATCCCACCAGCGATCGAGAAGCAGACTCCTCTCTCTGGTATCAGAGCGATCCGATCCACCAGCCATTGAGAAGCAGACTCTTCTCTCTGGTTTCAGAGAGATCCAATCCCACCAGCGATCGAGAAGCAGACTCTCCTCTCTGGTATCAGAACGATCCGATCCCACCAGCGATCGAGAAGCAGACTCCCCTCTCTGGTATCAGAGCGATCCGATCTCACCAGCGATCGAGAAGCCGACTCTTCTCTCTGGTATCAGAGCGATCCAATCACACCAGCGAACGAGAAGCAGACTCTCCTCTCTGGTATCAGAACGATCCGATCCACCAGCCATCGAGAAGCAGACTCCCCTCTGTGGTTTCAGAGCGATCCGATCCCACCAGCGATCGAGAAGCAGACTCTTCTCTCTGGTAGCAGAACGATCCGATCCCACCAGCGATCGAGAAGCAGACTCACCTCTCTGGTATCAGAGCGATCCGATCCCACAAGCGATCGAGAAGCAGACTCTTCTCTCTGGTAGCAGAACGATCCGAACCCACCAGCGATCTAGAAGCAGACTCCCCTCTCTGGTATCAGAACGATCAGATCCCACCAGCGATCGAGAAGCAGACTCTTCTCTCTGGTATCAGAGCGATCCGAACCCACCAGCGATCGAGAAGCTGTCTCACCTCTCTGGTTTAAGATCGATTCGATCTCACCAGCGATCGAGAAGCAGACTCCTCTCTCTGGTATCAGAACGATCTGATCCTACCAGCGACCGAGAAGCAGACTCACCTCTCTGGTATCAGAGAGATCCAATCCCACCAGCGATCGAGAAGCAGTCACCCCTCTCTGGTATCCGAATGATCCGATCCCACCAGCGATCGAGAAGCAGACTCCTCTCTCTGGTATCAGAGCGATCCGATCCCACAAGCGATCGAGAAGCAGACTCCGCTCTCTGGTATCAGAGCGATCCGATCTCACCAGCGATCGAGAAGCAGACTCCTCTCTCTGGTAGCAGAACGATCCGATCTCACCAGCGATCGAGAAGCAGACTCCTCTCTCTGGTATCAGAGCGATCCGATCCCACAGGCGATCGAGAAGCAGACTCCGCTCTCTGGTATCAGAGCGATCCGATCTCACCAGCGATCGAGAAGCAGACTCCTCTCTCTGGTAGCAGAACGATCCGATCCCACAAGCGATCGAGAAGCAGACTCCTCTCTCTGGTATCTGAGCGATCCGATCCCACCAGCGATCGAGAAGCAGACTCCTCTCTCTGGTATCAGAACGATCCGATCTCACCAGCGATCGAGAAGCAGACTCCTCTCTCTGGTAGCAGAACGATCCGATCTCACCAGCGATCGAGAAGCAGACTCCTCTCTCTGGTATCAGAGCGAGCCGATCCCACCAGCGATCGAGAAGCAGACTCCCCTCTCTGGTATCAGAGCGATAGGATCCCACCAGCGATCGAGAAGCAGACTCCTCTCTCTGGTATCAGAGCGATCCGATCCCACCAGTGATCGAGAAGCAGACTCCTCTCTCTGGTATCAGAGTGATCCGATCTCACCAGCAATCGAGAAGCAGACTCACCCCTCTGGTATCAGAGAGATCCAATCCCACCAGCGATCGAGAAGCAGTCACCCCTCTCTGGTATCCGAATGATCCTATCCTACCAGCGATCGAGAAGCAGACTCTCCTCTCCGGCATCAGAGCGATCCGATCACACCAGCGATCGAGAAGCAGACTCCCCTCTCTGGTATAAGAGCGATCCGATCCCACAAGCGATCGAGAAGCAGACTCCGCTCTCTGGTATCAGAGCGATCCGATCTCACCAGCGATCGAGAAGCAGACTCCTCTCTCTGGTAGCAGAACGATCCGATCCCACCAGCGATCGAGAAGCAGACTCCTCTCTCTGGTATCTGAGCGATCCGATCCCACCAGCGATCGAGAAGCAGACTCCTCTCTCTGGTATCAGAACGATCCGATCTCACCAGCGATCGAGAAGCAGACTCCTCTCTCTGGTAGCAGAACGATCCGATCTCACCAGCGATCGAGAAGCAGACTCCTCTCTCTGGTATCAGAGCGAGCCGATCCCACCAGCGATCGAGAAGCAGACTCCCCTCTCTGGTATCAGAGCGATAGGATCCCACCAGCGATCGAGAAGCAGACTCCTCTCTCTGGTATCAGAGCGATCCGATCCCACCAGTGATCGAGAAGCAGACTCCTCTCTCTGATATCAGAGCGATCCGATCCCACCAGCGATCGAGATGCAGACTCCTCTCTCTGGTATCAGAGTGATCCGATCTCACCAGCAATCGAGAAGCAGACTCACCTCTCTGGTATCAGAGAGATCCAATCCCACAAGCGATCGAGAAGCAGTCACCCCTCTCTGGTATCCGAATGATCCTATCCTACCAGCGATCGAGAAGCAGACTCTCCTCTCCGGCATCAGAGCGATCCGATCACACCAGCGATCGAGAAGCAGACTCCCCTCTCTGGTATAAGAGCGATCCGATCCCACAAGCGATCGAGAAGCAGACTCCCCTCTCTGGTATCAGACGATCCGATCCCACCAGCGATAGAGAAGCAGACTCCCCTCTCTGGTATCAGAGCGATCCGATCCCACCAGCGATCGAGAAGCAGATTCCTCTCTCTGGTAGCAGAACGATCCGATCCCATCAGCGATCGAGAAGCAGACTCCTCTCTCTGGTATCAGAGCGATAGGATCCCACCAGCGATCGAGAAGCAGACTCCTCTCTCTGGTATGAGAGCGATCCGATCCCACCAGAGATCGAGAAGCTGTCTCACCTCTGTGGTTTAAGATCGATTCGATCTCACCAGCGATCGAGAAGCAGACTCCTCTCTCTGGTATCAGAGCGATCCGATCCCACCAGCGATCGAGAAGCAGACTCCTATCTCTGGTATCAGAGTGATCCGATCTCACCAGCGATCGAGAAGCAGACTCACCTCTCTGGTATCAGAGAGATCCAATCCCACCAGCGATCGAGAAGCAGTCACCCCTCTCTGGTATCCGAATGATCCTATCCTACCAGCGATCGAGAAGCAGACTCTCCTCTCCGGCATCAGAGCGATCCGATCACACCAGCGATCGAGAAGCAGACAAACCTCTCTGGTATCAGAGAGATCCGATCACACCAGCGATCGAGAAGTAGACTCCACTCTCTGGTATCAGAGCTATCCGATCCCACAAGCGATCGAGAAGCAGACTCCTCTCTCTGGTATCAGAGCAATCCGATCCCACCAGCGATCGAGAAGCAGACTCCCCTCTCTGGTATCAGAGCGATCCGATCCCACCAGCGATCGGGAAGCAGACTCCTCTCTCTGGTTTCAGAGCGATCCGATCCCACCAGCGATCGAAAAGCAGACTCCTCTCTCTGGTATCAGAGCGATCCGATCCCACCAGCGATCGGGAAGCAGACTCCTCTCTCTGGTTTCAGAGCGATCCGATCCCACCAGCGATCGAGAAGCAGACTCCTCTCTCTGGTATCAGAGCGATCCGATCCACCAGCCATTGAGAAGCAGACTCTTCTCTCTGGTTTCAGAGAGATCCAATCCCACCAGCGATCGAGAAGCAGACTCTCCTCTCTGGTATCAGAACGATCCGATCCCACCAGCGATCGAGAAGCAGACTCCCCTCTCTGGTATCAGAGCGATCCGATCTCACCAGCGATCGAGAAGCCGACTCTTCTCTCTGGTATCAGAGCGATCCAATCACACCAGCGAACGAGAAGCAGACTCTCCTCTCTGGTATCAGAACGATCCGATCCACCAGCCATCGAGAAGCAGACTCCCCTCTGTGGTTTCAGAGCGATCCGATCCCACCAGCGATCGAGAAGCAGACTCTTCTCTCTGGTAGCAGAACGATCCGATCCCACCAGCGATCGAGAAGCAGACTCACCTCTCTGGTATCAGAGCGATCCGATCCCACAAGCGATCGAGAAGCAGACTCTTCTCTCTGGTAGCAGAACGATCCGAACCCACCAGCGATCTAGAAGCAGACTCCCCTCTCTGGTATCAGAACGATCAGATCCCACCAGCGATCGAGAAGCAGACTCTTCTCTCTGGTATCAGAGCGATCCGAACCCACCAGCGATCGAGAAGCTGTCTCACCTCTCTGGTTTAAGATCGATTCGATCTCAACAGCGATCGAGAAGCAGACTCCTCTCTCTGGTATCAGAACGATCTGATCCTACCAGCGACCGAGAAGCAGACTCACCTCTCTGGTATCAGAGCGATAGGATCCCACCAGCCATCGAGAAGCACACTCCTCTCTCTGGTATCAGAGCGATCCGATCCCACCAGCGATCGAGAAGCAGACACACCTCTCTGGTATCAGAGAGATCCAATCCCACCAGCGATCGAGAAGCAGTCACCCCTCTCTGGTATCAGAGCGATCCGATCACACCAGCGATCGAGAAGCAGACAAACCTCTCTGGTATCAGAGCGATCCGATCTCAACAGCGATCGAGAAGCAGACTCACCTCTCTAGTATCAGAGCGATCCGATCCCACCAGCGATCGAGAAGCAGACTCTTTTCTCTGGTATCAGAGCGATCCGATCCCACCAGCGATCGAGAAGCAGACTCCTCTCTCTGGTATCAGAGCGATCCGATCCCACCAGCGATCGAGAAGCAGACTCCTCTCTCTGTTATCAGAGCGATCCGATCCCACCAGCGATCGAGAAGCAGACTCCTCTCTCTGGTATCAGAGCGATCCGATCCCACCAGCGATCGAGAAGCAGTCTCCTCTCTCTGGTATCAGAGCGATCCGATCCCAACAGCGATCGAGAAGCAGACTCCTCTCTCTGGTATCAGAGCGATCCGATCCCACCAGCGATCGAGAAGCAGACTCTTCTCTCTGGTATCAGAGCGATACGATCCCACCAGCCATCTAAAAGCAGACTCCTCTCTCTGGCATCTGAGCGGTCCAATCCCACCAGCGATCGAGAAGCAGTCTCCTCTCTCTGGTTTCAGAGCGATCCGATCTCACCAGCGATTGAGAAGCAGACTCCTCTCTCTGGCATCTGAGCGGTCCGATCCCACCAGCAATCGAGAAGCAGACTCCTCTCTCTGGTATCAGAGCGATCCGATCCCACCAGCGATCGAGAAGCAGACTCCTCTCTCTGGTATCAGAGCGATCCGATCACACCAGCGATCGAGAAGCAGACTCCTCTCTCTGGTATCAGAACGATCCGATCCCACCAGCGATCGAGAAGCAGACTCCTCTCTCTGGTATCAGAGCGATCCGATCCCACCAGCGATCGAGAAGCAGACTCCTCTCTCTGGTAGCAGAACGATCCGATCTCACCAGCGATCGAGAAGCAGACTCCTCTCTCTGGTATCAGTGCGATCCGATCCCACCAGCGATCGAGAAGCAGACTCCTCTCTCTGGTATCAGAACGATCCGATCCCACAAGCGATAGAGAAGCAGACTCCCCTCTCTGGTATCAGACGATCCAATCCCACCAGCGATCGAGAAGCAGACTCCCCTCTATGGTATCAGAGCGATCCGATCCCAACAGCAATCGAGAAGCAGACTCCTCCCTCTGGTATCAGAGCGATCCTATCACACCAGCGATCGAGAAACAGACTCCTCTCTCTGGTATCAGAGCGCTCCGATCCCACCAGTGATAGAGAAGCAGACACACCTCTCTGGTATCAGAGCGATCCGATCCCACCAGCGATAGAGAAGCAGACTCACCTCTCTGGTATCAGAGTGATCCGATCCCACAAGCAATCGAGAAGCAGACTCCTCTCTCTGGTATCAGAACGATCAGATCCCACCAGCGTTCGTGAAGCAGACTCCTCTCTCTGGTATCAGAGCGATCCGATCCCACCAGCGATCGAGAAGCAGACTCCCCTCTCTGGTATCAGAGCGATTCGCTCCCATCAGCGATGGAGAAGCAGACTCCCCTCTCTGGTATCAGAGCGATCCGATCCCACCAGCGATCGAGAAGCAGACTCCTCTCTCTGGTATCAGAGCGATCCGATCCCACCAGCGATCGAGAAGCAGACTCCTCTCTCTGGTAGCAGAGCGATCCGATCCCACCAGCGATCGAGAAGCAGACTCCTCTCTCTGGTATCAGACGATCCGATCCCACAGTGATCGAGAAGCAGACTTCTCTCTCTGGTGTCAGAGCGATCCGATCCCACCAGCGATCGAGAAGCAGACTCCCCTCTCTGGTATCAGAGCGATCCGATCCCACCAGCGATCGAGAAGCAGACTCCTCTCTCTGGTATCAGAACGATCCGATCCCACCAGCGATCGAGAAGCAGACTCCTAACTCTGGTATCTGAACGATCCGATCACACCAGCGATCGAGAAGCAGACTCACCTCTCTGGTATCAGAGCGATCTGATCCCACCAGCGATCGAGAAGCAGACTCCTCTCTCTGGCATCAGAGCGATCCGATCCCACCAGCGATCGAGAAGCAGACTCACCTCTCTGGTATCAGAGAGATCCAATCCCACCAGCGATCGAGAAGCAGACGCTTCTCTCTGGTATCAGAGCGATCCGATCCCACCAGCGATCGAGAAGCAGTCTCCTCTCTCTGGTATCAGAGCGATCCAATCCCACCAGCGATCGAGAAGCAGACTCTTCTCTCTGGTATCAGAGCGATCCGATCACACCAGCGATTGAGAAGCAGACTCCTCTCTCTGGTATCAGAGCGATCCGATCCCACCAGCGATCGAGAAGCAGACTCCTCTCTCTGGTATCAGAACGATCCGATCGCACCAGCGATCGAGAAGCAGACTCCCCTCTCTGGTATCAGACCGATCCGATCCCACCAGCGATCGAGAAGCAGACTCCCCTCTCTTGTATCAGACCGATCCGATCCCACCAGCGATCGAGAAGCAGACTCCTCTCTCTGGTATCAGACCGATCCGATCTCACCAGCGATCGAGAAGCAGACTCTTCTCTCTGGTATCAGAGCGATCCGATCCCACCAGCGTTCGTGAAGCAGACTCTTCTCTCTGGTATCAGAGTGATCCGATCCCACCAGCGATCGAGAAGCAGACTCCTCTCTCTGGTATCAGAGCGATAGGATCCCACCAGCGATCGAGAAGCAGACACCTCTCTGGTATCAGAGCGATCCGATCCCACCAGCGATCGAGAAGCAGACTCCTCTCTCTGGTATCAGAGCGATAGGATCCCACCAGCGATCGAGAAGCAGACTCCTCTCTCTGGTATCAGTGTGATCCGATCCCACCAGCGATCGAGAAGCAGACTCCTCTCTCTGGTATCAGAGTGATCCGGACCCACCAACGTTCGAGAAGCAGACTCCTCTCTCTGGTATCAGAGTGATCCGAACCCACCAGCAATCGAGAAGCAGACTCCTCCCTCTGGTATCAGAGTGATCCAATCTCACCAGCGATCGAGAAGCAGACTCCCCTCTCTGGTATCAGAACGATCAGATCCCACCAGCGATCGAGAAGCAGACTCTTCTCTCTGGTATCAGAGCGATCCGAACCCACCAGCGATCGAGAAGCTGTCTCACCTCTCTGGTTTAAGATCGATTCGATCTCACCAGCGATCGAGAAGCAGACTCCTCTCTCTGGTATCAGAACGATCTGATCCTACCAGCGACCGAGAAGCAGACTCACCTCTCTGGTATCAGAGAGATCCAATCCCACCAGCGATCGAGAAGCAGTCACCCCTCTCTGGTATCAGAGCGATCCGATCACACCAGCGATCGAGAAGCAGACAAACCTCTCTGGTATCAGAGCGATCCGATCTCAACAGCGATCGAGAAGCAGACTCACCTCTCTAGTATCAGAGCGATCCGATCCCACCAGCGATCGAGAAGCAGACTCCTCTCTCTGGTATCAGAGCGATCCGATCCCACCAGCTATCGAGAAGCAGACTCCTCTCTCTGGTATCAGAGCGATCCGATCCCACCAGCGATCGAGAAGCAGACTCCTCTCTCTGGTATCAGAGCGATCCGATCCCACCAGCGATCGAGAAGCAGTCTCCTCTCTCTGGTATCAGAGCGATCCGATCCCAACAGCGATCGAGAAGCAGACTCCTCTCTCTGGTATCAGAGCGATCCGATCCCACCAGCGATCGAGAAGCAGACTCTTCTCTCTGGTATCAGAGCGATACGATCCCACCAGCCATCTAAAAGCAGACTCCTCTCTCTGGCATCTGAGCGGTCCAATCCCACCAGCGATCGAGAAGCAGTCTCCTCTCTCTGGTTTCAGAGCGATCCGATCTCACCAGCGATCGAGAAGCAGACTCCTCTCTCTGGCATCTGAGCGGTCCGATCCCACCAGCAATCGAGAAGCAGACTCCTCTCTCTGGTATCAGAGCGATCCGATCCCACCAGCGATCGAGAAGCAGACTCCTCTCTCTGGTATCAGAGCGATCCGATCACACCAGCGATCGAGAAGCAGACTCCTCTCTCTGGTATCAGAACGATCCGATCCCACCAGCGATTGAGAAGCAGACTCCTCTCTCTGGTATCAGAGCGATCCGATCCCACCAGCGATCGAAAAGCAGACTCCTCTCTCTGGTAGCAGAACGATCCGATCTCACCAGCGATCGAGAAGCAGGCTCCTCTCTCTGGTATCAGTGCGATCCGATCCCACCAGCGATCGAGAAGCAGACTCCTCTCTCTGGTATCAGAACGATACGATCCCACAAGCGATAGAGAAGCAGACTCCCCTCTCTGGTATCAGACGATCCAATCCCACCAGCGATCGAGAAGCAGACTCCCCTCTATGGTATCAGAGCGATCCGATCCCAACAGCAATCGAGAAGCAGACTCCTCCCTCTGGTATCAGAGCGATCCTATCACACCAGCGATCGAGAAACAGACTCCTCTCTCTGGTATCAGAGCGATCCGATCCCACCAGTGATAGAGAAGCAGACACACCTCTCTGGTATCAGAGCGATCCGATCCCACCAGCGATAGAGAAGCAGACTCACCTCTCTGGTATCAGAGTGATCCGATCCCACAAGCAATCGAGAAGCAGACTCCTCTCTCTGGTATCAGAACGATCAGATCCCACCAGCGTTCGTGAAGCAGACTCCTCTCTCTGGTATCAGAGCGATCCGATCCCACCAGCGATCGAGAAGCAGACTCCCCTCTCTGGTATCAGAGCGATTCGATCCCATCAGCGATGGAGAAGCAGACTCCCCTCTCTGGTATCAGAGCGATCCGATCCCACCAGCGATCGAGAAGCAGACTCCTCTCTCTGGTATCAGAGCGATCCGATCCCACCAGCGATCGAGAAGCAGACTCCTCTCTCTGGTAGCAGAGCGATCCGATCCCACCAGCGATCGAGAAGCAGACTCCTCTCTCTGGTAGCAGAGCGATCCGATCCCACCAGCGATCGAGAAGCAGACTCCTCTCTCTGGTAGCAGAGCGATCCGATCCCACCAGCGATCGAGAAGCAGACTCCTCTCTCTGGTATCAGACGATCCGATCCCACAGTGATCGAGAAGCAGACTCCTCTCTCTGGTGTCAGAGCGATCCGATCCCACCAGCGATCGAGAAGCAGACTCCCCTCTCTGGTATCAGAGCGATCCGATCCCACCAGCGATCGAGAAGCAGACTCCTCTCTCTGGTATCAGAACGATCCGATCCCACCAGCGATCGAGAAGCAGACTCCTAACTCTGGTATCTGAACGATCCGATCACACCAGCGATCGAGAAGCAGACTCACCTCTCTGGTATCAGAGCGATCTGATCCCACCAGCGATCGAGAAGCAGACTCCTCTCTCTGGCATCAGAGCGATCCGATCCCACCAGCGATCGAGAAGCAGACTCACCTCTCTGGTATCAGAGAGATCCAATCCCACCAGCGATCGAGAAGCAGACGCTTCTCTCTGGTATCAGAGCGATCCGATCCCACCAGCGATCGAGAAGCAGTCTCCTCTCTCTGGTATCAGAACGATACGATCCCACAAGCGATAGAGAAGCAGACTCCCCTCTCTGGTATCAGACGATCCAATCCCACCAGCGATCGAGAAGCAGACTCCCCTCTATGGTATCAGAGCGATCCGATCCCAACAGCAATCGAGAAGCAGACTCCTCCCTCTGGTATCAGAGCGATCCTATCACACCAGCGATCGAGAAACAGACTCCTCTCTCTGGTATCAGAGCGATCCGATCCCACCAGTGATAGAGAAGCAGACACACCTCTCTGGTATCAGAGCGATCCGATCCCACCAGCGATAGAGAAGCAGACTCACCTCTCTGGTATCAGAGTGATCCGATCCCACAAGCAATCGAGAAGCAGACTCCTCTCTCTGGTATCAGAACGATCAGATCCCACCAGCGTTCGTGAAGCAGACTCCTCTCTCTGGTATCAGAGCGATCCGATCCCACCAGCGATCGAGAAGCAGACTCCCCTCTCTGGTATCAGAGCGATTCGATCCCATCAGCGATGGAGAAGCAGACTCCCCTCTCTGGTATCAGAGCGATCCGATCCCACCAGCGATCGAGAAGCAGACTCCTCTCTCTGGTATCAGAGCGATCCGATCCCACCAGCGATCGAGAAGCAGACTCCTCTCTCTGGTAGCAGAGCGATCCGATCCCACCAGCGATCGAGAAGCAGACTCCTCTCTCTGGTAGCAGAGCGATCCGATCCCACCAGCGATCGAGAAGCAGACTCCTCTCTCTGGTAGCAGAGCGATCCGATCCCACCAGCGATCGAGAAGCAGACTCCTCTCTCTGGTATCAGACGATCCGATCCCACAGTGATCGAGAAGCAGACTCCTCTCTCTGGTGTCAGAGCGATCCGATCCCACCAGCGATCGAGAAGCAGACTCCCCTCTCTGGTATCAGAGCGATCCGATCCCACCAGCGATCGAGAAGCAGACTCCTCTCTCTGGTATCAGAACGATCCGATCCCACCAGCGATCGAGAAGCAGACTCCTAACTCTGGTATCTGAACGATCCGATCACACCAGCGATCGAGAAGCAGACTCACCTCTCTGGTATCAGAGCGATCTGATCCCACCAGCGATCGAGAAGCAGACTCCTCTCTCTGGCATCAGAGCGATCCGATCCCACCAGCGATCGAGAAGCAGACTCACCTCTCTGGTATCAGAGAGATCCAATCCCACCAGCGATCGAGAAGCAGACGCTTCTCTCTGGTATCAGAGCGATCCGATCCCACCAGCGATCGAGAAGCAGTCTCCTCTCTCTGGTATCAGAGCGATCCAATCCCACCAGCGATCGAGAAGCAGACTCTTCTCTCTGGTATCAGAGCGATCCGATCACACCAGCGATTGAGAAGCAGACTCCTCTCTCTGGTATCAGAGCGATCCGATCCCACCAGCGATCGAGAAGCAGACTCCTCTCTCTGGTATCAGAACGATCCGATCCCACCAGCGATCGAGAAGCAGACTCCCCTCTCTGGTATCAGACCGATCCGATCCCACCAGCGATCGAGAAGCAGACTCCCCTCTCTGGTATCAGACCGATCCGATCCCACCAGCGATCGAGAAGCAGACTCCTCTCTCTGGTATCAGACCGATCCGATCTCACCAGCGATCGAGAAGCAGACTCTTCTCTCTGGTATCAGAGCGATCCGATCCCACCAGCGTTCGTGAAGCAGACTCTTCTCTCTGGTATCAGAGTGATCCGATCCCACCAGCGATCGAGAAGCAGACTCCCCTCTCTGGTATCAGAGCGATCCGATCTCACCAGCGATCGAGAAGCAGACTCTTCTCTCTGGCATCAGAGTGATCCGAACCCACCAGCGATCGAGAAGCAGACTCCTCTCTCTGGTATCAGAGCGATAGGATCCCACCAGCGATCGAGAAGCAGACACCTCTCTGGTATCAGAGCGATCCGATCCCACCAGCGATCGAGAAGCAGACTCCTCTCTCTGGTATCAGAGCGATAGGATCCCACCAGCGATCGAGAAGCAGACTCCTCTCTCTGGTATCAGTGTGATCCGATCCCACCAGCGATCGAGAAGCAGACTCCTCTCTCTGGTATCAGAGTGATCCGGACCCACCAACGTTCGAGAAGCAGACTCCTCTCTCTGGTATCAGAGTGATCCGAACCCACCAGCAATCGAGAAGCAGACTCCTCCCTCTGGTATCAGAGTGATCCGATCTCACCAGCGATCGAGAAGCAGACTCCCCTCTCTGGTATCAGAGCGATCCGATCCCACCAGTGATCGATAAGCAGACTCCTCTCTCTAGTAGCACAACGATCCGATCCCAACAGCGATCGAGAAGCAGATTCCTCTCTCTGGCATCAGAGAGATCCGATCCCACCAGCGATGGAGAAGCAGATTCCTCTCTCTGGTTTCAGAGCGAATCGATCCCACCAGCGGTCGTGAAGCAGACTCCCCACTCTGGTATCAGAACGATCCGATCCCACCAGAGATCGAGAAGCAGACTCACCTCTCTGGTATCAGAGCGATCCAATCCCACCAGCGATCGAGAAGCAGACTCCCCTCTCTGGTATCAGAGCGATCCGATCCCACCAGCGATCGAGAAGCAGACTCCCCTCTCTGGTATCAGAACGATCCGAACCCACAAGCGATCGAGAAGCAGACTCCTCTCTCTAGTATCAGACCGATCCGATCTCACCAGTGATCGAGAAGCAGACTCACCTCTATGGTATCAGAGCGATCCGATCCCACCAGCGATCGAGAAGCAGACTCCTCTCTCTGGTATCAGAGCGATCCAATCCCACCAGCGATCGAGAAGCAGACTCCCCTCTCTGGTATCAGAGCGATCCGATCCCACAAGAGATCGAGAAGCAGACTCCTCTCTCTGGTATCAGAGCGATCCGATCCCACCAGCGATCGAGAAGCAGTCTCCTCTCTCTGGTATCAGAGCGATCCAATCCCACCAGCGATCGAGAAGCAGACTCTTCTCTCTGGTATCAGAGCGATCCGATCACACCAGCGATTGAGAAGCAGACTCCTCTCTCTGGTATCAGAGCGATCCGATCCCACCAGCGATCGAGAAGCAGACTCCTCTCTCTGGTATCAGAACGATCCGATCCCACCAGCGATCGAGAAGCAGACTCCCCTCTCTGGTATCAGACCGATCCGATCCCACCAGCGATCGAGAAGCAGACTCCCCTCTCTGGTATCAGACCGATCCGATCCCACCAGCGATCGAGAAGCAGACTCCTCTCTCTGGTATCAGACCGATCCGATCTCACCAGCGATCGAGAAGCAGACTCTTCTCTCTGGTATCAGAGCGATCCGATCCCACCAGCGTTCGTGAAGCAGACTCTTCTCTCTGGTATCAGAGTGTTCCGATCCCACCAGCGATAGAGAAGCAGACTCCCCTCTCTGGTATCAGAGCGATCCGATCTCACCAGCGATCGAGAAGCAGACTCTTCTCTCTGGCATCAGAGTGATCCGAACCCACCAGCGATCGAGAAGCAGACTCCTCTCTCTGGTATCAGAGTGATAGGATCCCACCAGCGATCGAGAAGCAGACACCTCTCTGGTATCAGAGCGATCCGATCCCACCAGCGATCGAGAAGCAGACTCCTCTCTCTGGTATCAGAGCGATAGGATCCCACCAGCGATCGAGAAGCAGACTCCTCTCTCTGGTATCAGTGTGATCCGATCCCACCAGCGATCGAGAAGCAGACTCCTCTCTCTGGTATCAGAGTGATCCGGACCCACCAACGTTCGAGAAGCAGACTCCTCTCTCTGGTATCAGAGTGATCCGAACCCACCAGCAATCGAGAAGCAGACTCCTCCCTCTGGTATCAGAGTGATCCGATCTCACCAGCGATCGAGAAGCAGACTCCCCTCTCTGGTATCAGAGCGATCCGATCCCACCAGTGATCGATAAGCAGACTCCTCTCTCTAGTAGCACAACGATCCGATCCCAACAGCGATCGAGAAGCAGATTCCTCTCTCTGGCATCAGAGAGATCCGATCCCACCAGCGATGGAGAAGCAGATTCCTCTCTCTGGTTTCAGAGCGAATCGATCCCACCAGCGGTCGAGAAGCAGACTCCCCACTCTGGTATCAGAACGATCCGATCCCACCAGAGATCGAGAAGCAGACTCACCTCTCTGGTATCAGAGCGATCCAATCCCACCAGCGATCGAGAAGCAGACTCCCCTCTCTGGTATCAGAGCGATCCGATCCCACCAGCGATCGAGAAGCAGACTCCCCTCTCTGGTATCAGAACGATCCGAACCCACAAGCGATCGAGAAGCAGACTCCTCTCTCTAGTATCAGACCGATCCGATCTCACCAGTGATCGAGAAGCAGACTCACCTCTATGGTATCAGAGCGATCCGATCCCACCAGCGATCGAGAAGCAGACTCCTCTCTCTGGTATCAGAGCGATCCAATCCCACCAGCGATCGAGAAGCAGACTCCCCTCTCTGGTATCAGAGCGATCCGATCCCACAAGCGATCGAGAAGCAGACTCCTCTCTCTGGTATCAGAGCGATCCGATCTCACCAGCGATCGAGAAGCAGACTCCCCTCTCTGGTATCAGAGCGATCCGATCCCACCAGCGATCGAGAAGCAGACTCCCCTCTCTGGTATCAGAACGATCCGAACCCACAAGCGATCGAGAAGCAGACTCCTCTCTCTAGTATCAGACCGATCCGATCTCACCAGTGATCGAGAAGCAGACTCCTCTCTCTGGTATCAGAGCGATCCGATCACACCAGCGATCGAGAAGCAGACTCCCCTCTCTGGTTTCAGAGTGAGCCGATCCCACCAGCGATCGAGAAGCAGACTCACCTCACTGGTATCAGAGCGATCCGATCCCATCAGCGATCGAGAAGCAGACTCCCCTCTCTGGTATCAGAACGATCCGATCCCACCAGCGATCGAGAAGCAGACTCCACTCTCTGGTATCAGAGAGATCCAATCCCACCAGCGATCGAGAAGCAGTCACCCCTCTCTGGTATCAGAGCGATCCGATCCCACCAGCGATCGAGAAGCAGACTCCCCTCTCTGGTATCAGAGAGATCCAATCCCACCAGCGATCGAGAAGCAGTCACCCCTCTCTGGTATCAGAGCGATCCGATCTCAACAGCGATCGAGAAGCAGACTCACCTCTCTAGTATCAGAGCGATCCGATCCCACCAGCGATCGAGAAGCAGACTCTTTTCTCTGGTATCAGTGCGATCCGATCCCACCAGCAATCGAGAAGCAGACTCCTCTCTCAGGTTTCAGAGCAATCCGATCTCACCAGCGATCGAGAAGCAGACTCTTCTCTCTGGTATCAGAGTGATACGATCCCACCAGCCATCTAAAAGCAGACTCCTCTCTCTGGCATCTGAGCAGTCCAATCCCACCAGCGATCGAGAAGCAGTCTCCTCTCTCTGGTTTCAGAGCGATCCGATCTCACCAGCGATCGAGAAGCAGACTCCTCTCTCTGGTATCTGAGCGATCTGATCCCACCAGCGATCGAGAAGCAGACTCCTCCCTCTGGTATCAGAGCGATCCTATCACACCAGCGATCGAGAAGCAGACTCCTCTCTCTGGTATCAGACCGATCCAATCCCACCAGTGATCGAGAAGCAGTCTCCTCTCTCTGGTATCAGAGCGATCCGATCTCACCAGCGATCGAGAAGCAGTCTCCTCTCTCTGGTTTCAGAGCGATCCGATCTCACCAGCGATCGAGAAGCAGTCTCCTCTCTCTGGTTTCAGAACGATCCGATCCCACCAGCGATCGAGGAGCAGACTCCCCTCTCTGGTATCAGAACGATCCGATCTCACCAGCGATCGAGAAGCAGACTCCTCTCTCTGGTAGCAGAGCAATCCGATCTCACCAGCGATCGAGAAGCAGACTCCTCTCTCTGGTAGCAGAGCGATCCGATCCCACCAGCGATCGAGAAGCAGAATCCTCTCTCTGGTAGCAGAGCGATAGGATCCCACCAGCGATCGAGAAGCAGACTCCTCTCTCTGGTATCAGAACGATCCGATCTCACCAGCAATCGAGAAGCAGACTCCCCTCTCTGGTATCAGAGCGATCCGATCCCACCAGCGATCGAGATGCAGACTCAACCCTCTGGTATCAGAGCGATCCGATCCCACCAGCGATCGAGAAGCAGACTCCCCTCTATGGTATCAGAGCGATCCGATCCCAACAGCGATAGAGAAGCTGACTCCCCTCTCTGGTATCAGAGCGATCCGATCCCACCAGCGATAGAGAAGCAGACTCACCTCTCTGGTATCAGAGTGATCCGATCCCACAAGCAATCGAGAAGCAGACTCCTCTCTCTGGTATCAGAACGATCAGATCCCACCAGCGTTCGTGAAGCAGACTCCTCTCTCTGGTATCAGAGCGATCTGATCCCACCAGCGATCGAGAAGCAGACTCCCCTCTCTGGTATCAGAGCGATCCGATCCCACCAGCGATCGAGAAGCAGACTCCTCTCTCTCGTATCAGAGCGATCCGATCCCACCAGCGATCGAGAAGCAGACTCACCTCTTTGGTATCAGAGCCATCCGATCCCACCAGCGATCGAGTAGCAGACTCCTCTCTCTGGTTTCAGAACGATCCGAGACCACCAGCGACCGAGTAGCAGACTCCTGTCTCTGGTATCAGAGCGATCCGATCCCAACAGCGATCGAGAAGCAGACTCCCCTCTCTGGTATCAGAGCGATCCGATCCCACCAGCGATCGAGAAGCAGACTCCTCTCTCTGGTTTCAGAGCGATCCGATCCCACCAGCGATCGAGAAGCAGACTCCTCTCTCTGGTTTCAGAGCGATCCGATCCCAACAACGATCGAGAAGCAGACTCCCCTCTCTGGTATCAGAGCGATCCGATCTCACCAGCGATCGAGAAGCAGACTCCTCTCTCTGGTATCAGACGGATCGGATCTCACCAGCGTTCGTGAAGCAGACTCCTCTCTCTGTTATCAGAACGATCCGATCCTACCAGCGATCGAAAAGCAGACTCACCTCTCTGGTTTCAGAGCGAATCGATCTCACCAGCGATCGAGAAGCAGACTCTTCTCTCTGGTATCAGAGCGATCGGATCCCACCAGTGATCGAGAAGCAGACTCCTCTATCTAATTGCAGAACGATCCTATCCCACCAGCGGTCGAGAAGCAGACTCCACTCTCTGGTATCAGAGCGATCGGATTCCACCAGCGATCGAGAAGCAGACTCACCTCTCTGGTATCAGAATGATCCGATCCCACCAGCGATCGAGAAGCAGACTCCTCTCTCTGGTATCAGAGCGATCCAATCCCACGAGCGATCGAGAAGCAGACTCCCCTCACTGGTATCAGAGCGATCCGAACCCACCAGCGATCGAGAAGCAGACTCCTCTCTCTAGTATCAGACCGATCCGATCTCACCAGTGATCGAGAAGCAGACTCCTCTCTCTGGTATCAGAACGATCCGATCCTACCAGCGATCGAGAAGCAGACTCCCCTCTCTGGTATCAGAATGATCCGATCCTACCAGCGATCGAGAAGCAGACTCCCCTCTCTGGTAGCAGAACGATCCGATCTCACCAGCGATCGAGAAGGAGACTCCGCTCTCTGGTTTCAGAGCGAATCAATCTCACCAGCGGTCGAGAAGCAGACTCCACTCTCTGGTATCAGAGCGATCGGATCCCACCAGCGATCGAGAAGCAGACTCACCTCTCTGGTATCAGAACGATCCGATCCCACCAGCGATCGAGAAGCAGACTCCCCTCTCTGGTAGCAGAACGATCCGATCTCACCAGCGATCGAGAAGCAGACTCCACTCTCTGGTATCAGAATGATCCGATCCTACAAGCGATCGAGAAGCAGACTCCTCTCTCTGGTATCAGAGCGTTCTGATCCCACCAGCGATCGAGAAGCAGACTCTTCTCTCTGGTATCAGAGTGATCCGATCCCACCAGCGAACGAGAAGCAGACTCCTCTCTCTGGAATCAGAGCGATCCGATCCCACCAGCGATCGAGAAGCAGACTCCCCTCTCTGGTATCAGAGCGATCCGATCCCACCAGCGATCGAGAAGCAGACTCCTTTCTCTGGCAGCAGAACGATCCAATGCCATCAGCGATCGAGAAGCAGACTCCTCTCTCTGGTATCAGAACGATCCGATCCCACCAGCGATCGAGAAGCAGACTCCACTCTCTGGTATCAGAGCGATCGGATCCCACCAGCGATCGAGAAGCAGACTCCTCTATCTAATTGCAGAACGATCCTATCCCACCAGCGATCGAGAAGGAGACTCCTCTCTCTGGTTTCAGAGCGAATCGATCTCACCAGCGGTCGAGAAGCAGTCTCCACTCTCTGGTATCAGAGCGATCGGATTCCACCAGCGATCGAGAAGCAGACTCACCACTCTGGTATCAGAACGATCCGATCCCACCAGCGATCGAGAAGCAGTCTCCTCTCTCTGGTATCAGAGCGATCCAATCCCACGAGCGATCGAGAAGCAGACTCCCCTCACTGGTATCAGAGCGATCCGAACCCACCAGCGATCGAGAAGCAGACTCCTCTCTCTAGTATCAGACCGATCCGATCTCACCAGTGATCGAGAAGCAGACTCCTCTCTCTGGTATCAGAACGATCCGATCCTACCAGCGATCGAGAAGCAGACTCCCCTCTCTGGTATCAGAATGATCCGATCCTACCAGCGATCGAGAAGCAGACTCTTCTCTCTGGTATCAGAACGATCCGATCTCACCAGCGGTCGAGAAGCAGACTCCCCTCTCTGGTATCAGAGCGATCCAATCCCACGAGCGATCGAGAAGCAGACTCCCCTCTCTGGTATCAGAGCGATCCGAACCCACCAGTGATCGAGAAGCAGACTCCTCTCTCTAGTATCAGACCGATCCGATCTCACCAGTGATCGAGAAGCAGACTCACCTCTCTGGTATTAGAGCCATCCGATCCCACCAGCGATCGAGTAGCAGACTCCTCTCTCTGGTTTCAGAACGATCCGAGACCACCAGCGACCGAGTAGCAGACTCCTGTCTCTGGTATCAGAGCGATCCGATCCCACCAGCGATCGAGAAGCAGACTCCTCTCTCTGGTATCAGACGGATCGGATCTCACCAGCGACCGAGTAGCAGACTCCTCTCTCTGGTTTCAGAGCGAATCGATCTCACCAGCGATCGAGAAGCAGACTCCTCTCTCTGGTATCAGACGGATCGGATCTCACCAGCGTTCGTGAAGCAGACTCCTCTCTCTGGTATCAGAACGATCCGATCCTACCAGCGATCGAAAAGCTGTCCCTCCTCTCTGGTATCAGAGCGATCAGATCCCACCAGCGATCGAGAAGCAGACTCCTCTCTCTGGTAGCAGAACGATCCGATCCCATCAGCGATCGAGAAGCAGACTCCTCTCTCTGGTAGCAGAACGATCCGATCCCATCTGCGATCGAGAAGCAGACTCCTCTCTCTGGTATCAGAGCAATCCGATCCAACCAGCTATCGAGAAGCTGTCTCACCTCTCTGGTTTAAGATCGATTCGATCTCACCAGCGATCGAGAAGCAGACTCCGCTCTCTGGTATCAGAGTGATCCGATCTCACCAGCGATCGAGAAGCAGACTCACCTCTCTGGTATCAGAGCGAAACGATCCCACCAGCGATCGAGAAGCAGACTCCTCTCTCTGGTAGCAGAACGATCCGAGCCCACCAACGACCGAGTAGCAGACTCCCCTCTCTGGTATCAGAGCGATCCAATCCCACGAGCGATCGAGAAGCAGACTCCCCTCTCTGGTATCAGAGCGATCCGAACCCACCAGTGATCGAGAAGCAGACTCCTCTCTCTAGTATCAGACCGATCCGATCTCACCAGTGATCGAGAAGCAGACTCACCTCTCTGGTATTAGAGCCATCCGATCCCACCAGCGATCGAGTAGCAGACTCCTCTCTCTGGTTTCAGAACGATCCGAGACCACCAGCGACCGAGTAGCAGACTCCTGTCTCTGGTATCAGAGCGATCCGATCCCACCAGCGATCGAGAAGCAGACTCCTCTCTCTGGTATCAGACGGATCGGATCTCACCAGCGACCGAGTAGCAGACTCCTCTCTCTGGTTTCAGAGCGAATCGATCTCACCAGCGATCGAGAAGCAGACTCCTCTCTCTGGTATCAGACGGATCGGATCTCACCAGCGTTCGTGAAGCAGACTCCTCTCTCTGGTATCAGAACGATCCGATCCTACCAGCGATCGAAAAGCTGTCCCTCCTCTCTGGTATCAGAGCGATCAGATCCCACCAGCGATCGAGAAGCAGACTCCTCTCTCTGGTAGCAGAACGATCCGATCCCATCAGCGATCGAGAAGCAGACTCCTCTCTCTGGTAGCAGAACGATCCGATCCCATCTGCGATCGAGAAGCAGACTCCTCTCTCTGGTATCAGAGCAATCCGATCCAACCAGCTATCGAGAAGCTGTCTCACCTCTCTGGTTTAAGATCGATTCGATCTCACCAGCGATCGAGAAGCAGACTCCGCTCTCTGGTATCAGAGTGATCCGATCTCACCAGCGATCGAGAAGCAGACTCACCTCTCTGGTATCAGAGCGAAACGATCCCACCAGCGATCGAGAAGCAGACTCCTCTCTCTGGTAGCAGAACGATCCGAGCCCACCAACGACCGAGTAGCAGACTCCTCTCTCTGGTATCAGAGCGATCCGATCCCACCAGCGATCGAGAAGCAGACTCCTCTCTCTGGTATCAGAACGATCAGATCCCACCAGCGATCGAGAAGCAGACTCCTCTCTCTGGTATCAGACGATCCGATCCCACCAGCGATCGAGAAGCAGACTCCTCTCTCTCGTAGCGGAACGATCCGATCCCATCAGCGACCGAGAAGCAGACTCCTCTCTCTGGTATCAGAGCGATCCGATCCCACCAGCGATCGAGAAGCAGACTCACCTCTCTGGTAGCAGAACGATCCGATCCCACCAGCGATCGAGAAGCAGACTCCACTCTCTGGTATCAGAGCGATCCGATCCCACCAGCGATCGAGAAGCAGACTCCACTCTCTGGTATCAGAGCGATCCGATCCCACCAGCGATCGAGAAGCAGACTCCGCTCTCTGGCATCAGAGCCATCCGATCCCACCAGCGACAGAGTAGCAGACACCTCTCTCTGGTATCAGAGCGATCCGATCCCATCAGCGATCGAGAGGCAGACTCCTCTCTCTGGTATCAGAGCGATCCGATCCCTCCAGCGATCGAGAAGCAGACTCCTCTCTCTGGTATCAGAACGATCCAATCCCACCAGCGATCGAGAAACAGACTCTTCTCACTGTTATCAGAGCGATCCGATCCCACCAGCGATCGAGAAGCAGACTCCTCTCTCTGGTAGCAGAACGATCCGATCCCATCAGCGATCGAGAAACAGACTCCTCTCTCTGGTATCAGATCAATCCGATCCAACCAGCTATCGAGAAGCTGTCTCACCTCTCTGGTTTAAGATCGATTCGATCTCACCAGCGATCGAGAAGCAGACTCCTCTCTCTGCTATCAGAACGATCTGAACCTACCAGCAACCGAAAAGCAGACTCACCTCTCTGGTATCAGAGCGATAGGATCCCACCAGCGATCGACAAGCAGACTCACCTCTCTGGTATCAGACCGATCCGATCCCACCAGCGATCGAGAAGCAGACTCCTCTCTCTGGCATCAGAGCGATCCGATCCCACCAGCGATCGAGAAGCAGACTCCTCTCTCTGGTATCAGAACGATCAGATCCCACCAGCGATCGAGAAGCAGACTCCTCTCTCTGGTATCAGACGATCCGATCCCACCAGCGATCGACAAGCAGACTCCTCTCTCTGGTATCAGAGCGATAGGATTCCACCAGCGATCGAGAAGCAGACTCCTCTCTCTGGTATCAGACCGATCCGATCCCACCGGCGATCGAGAAGCAGACTCTTCTCTCTGGTATCAGAGCGAAACGATCCCACCAGCGATCGAGAAGCAGACTCCTCTCTCTGGTATCAGAACGATCAGATCCCACCAGCGATCGAGAAGCAGACTCCTCTCTCTGGTATCAGACGATCCGATCCCACCAGCGATCGAGAAGCAGACTCCTCTCTCTGGTATCAGAGCGATAGGATCCCACCAGCGATCGAGAAGCAGACTCCTCTCTCTGGTATCAGAGCGATCCGATCACACAAGCGATCGAGAAGCAGACTCCCCTCTCTGGTGTCAGAGCGATCCGATCCCACCAGGGATCGAGAAGCAGACTTCTCTCTCTGGTATCAGAGCGATCCGATCCCACCAGGGATCGAGAAGCAGACTTCTCTCTCTGGTATCAGAGCGATCCGATCCCACCAGCGATCGAGAAGCAGACTCCTCTCTCTGATTGCAGTACGATCCGATCCCACCAGCGATCGAGAAGGAGACTCCTCCCTCTGGCAGCAGAACGATCGGATCCCACCAGCGATCGAGAAGCAGACTCCTCTATCTGATTGCAGAACGATCCGATCTCTCCAGCGATCGAGAAGCAGAATCCCTTCTCTGGTATCAGAATGATCCTATCCTACCAGCGATCGAGAAGCAGACTCCCCTTTCTGGTAGCAGAACGATCCGATCCTACAAGCGATCGAGAAGCAGACTCCTCTCTCTGATTGCAGTACGATCCGATCCCACCAGCGATCGAGAAGGAGACTCCTCCCTCTGGCAGCAGAACGATCGGATCCCACCAGCGATCGAGAAGCAGACTCCTCTATCTGATTGCAGAACGATCCGATCCCACCAGCGATCGAGAAGGAGACTCCGCTCTCTGGTTTCAGAGCGAATCGATCTCACCAGCGTTTGAGAAGCAGTCTCCTCTCTCTGGTATCAGAGCGATCGGATTCCACCAGCGATCGAGAAGCAGACTCACCACTCTGGTATCAGAACGATCCGATCCCACCAGCGATCGAGAAGCAGTCTCCTCTCTCTGGTATCAGAGCGATCCAATCCCACGAGCGATCGAGAAGCAGACTCCCCTCACTGGTATCAGAGCGATCCGAACCCACCAGCGATCGAGAAGCAGACTCCTCTCTCTAGTATCAGACCGATCCGATCTCACCAGTGATCGAGAAGCAGACTCCTCTCTCTGGTATCAGAACGATCCGATCCTACCAGCGATCGAGAAGCAGACTCCCCTCTCTGGTATCAGAATGATCCGATCCTACCAGCGATCGAGAAGCAGACTCTTCTCTCTGGTATCAGAACGATCCGATCTCACCAGCGGTCGAGAAGCAGACTCCCCTCTCTGGTATCAGAGCGATCCAATCCCACGAGCGATCGAGAAGCAGACTCCCCTCTCTGGTATCAGAGCGATCCGAACCCACCAGTGATCGAGAAGCAGACTCCTCTCTCTAGTATCAGACCGATCCGATCTCACCAGTGATCGAGAAGCAGACTCACCTCTCTGGTATTAGAGCCATCCGATCCCACCAGCGATCGAGTAGCAGACTCCTCTCTCTGGTTTCAGAACGATCCGAGACCACCAGCGACCGAGTAGCAGACTCCTGTCTCTGGTATCAGAGCGATCCGATCCCACCAGCGATCGAGAAGCAGACTCCTCTCTCTGGTATCAGACGGATCGGATCTCACCAGCGACCGAGTAGCAGACTCCTCTCTCTGGTTTCAGAGCGAATCGATCTCACCAGCGATCGAGAAGCAGACTCCTCTCTCTGGTATCAGACGGATCGGATCTCACCAGCGTTCGTGAAGCAGACTCCTCTCTCTGGTATCAGAACGATCCGATCCTACCAGCGATCGAAAAGCTGTCCCTCCTCTCTGGTATCAGAGCGATCAGATCCCACCAGCGATCGAGAAGCAGACTCCTCTCTCTGGTAGCAGAACGATCCGATCCCATCAGCGATCGAGAAGCAGACTCCTCTCTCTGGTAGCAGAACGATCCGATCCCATCTGCGATCGAGAAGCAGACTCCTCTCTCTGGTATCAGAGCAATCCGATCCAACCAGCTATCGAGAAGCTGTCTCACCTCTCTGGTTTAAGATCGATTCGATCTCACCAGCGATCGAGAAGCAGACTCCGCTCTCTGGTATCAGAGTGATCCGATCTCACCAGCGATCGAGAAGCAGACTCAACTCTCTGGTATCAGAGCGAAACGATCCCACCAGCGATCGAGAAGCAGACTCCTCTCTCTGGTAGCAGAACGATCCGAGCCCACCAACGACCGAGTAGCAGACTCCTCTCTCTGGTATCAGAGCGATCCGATCCCACCAGCGATCGAGAAGCAGACTCCTCTCTCTGGTATCAGAACGATCAGATCCCACCAGCGATCGAGAAGCAGACTCCTCTCTCTGGTATCAGACGATCCGATCCCACCAGCGATCGAGAAGCAGACTCCTCTCTCTCGTAGCGGAACGATCCGATCCCATCAGCGACCGAGAAGCAGACTCCTCTCTCTGGTATCAGAGCGATCCGATCCCACCAGCGATCGAGAAGCAGACTCACCTCTCTGGTATCAGAGCGTTCCGATCCCACAAGCGATTGAGAAGCAGACTCCACTCTCTGGTATCAGAGCGATCCGATCCCACCAGCGATCGAGAAGCAGACTCCGCTCTCTGGTATCAGAGCGATCCGATCCCACCAGCGATCGAGAAGCAGACTCTTCTCTCTGGTAGCAGAACGATCCGATCCCACCAGCGATCGAGAAGCAGACTCCACTCTCTGGTATCAGAGCGATCCGATCCCACCAGCGATCGAGAAGCAGACTCCACTCTCTGGTATCAGAGCGATCCGATCCCACCAGCGATCGAGAAGCAGACTCCGCTCTCTGGCATCAGAGCCATCCGATCCCACCAGCGACAGAGTAGCAGACACCTCTCTCTGGTATCAGAGCAATCCGATCCCATCAGCGATCGAGAGGCAGACTCCTCTCTCTGGTATCAGAGCGATCCGATCCCTCCAGCGATCGAGAAGCAGACTCCTCACTCTGGTATCAGAACGATCCGATCCCACCAGCGATCGAGAAGCAGACTCTTCTCTCTGGTATCAGAGCGATCAGATCCCACCAGCGATCGAGAAACAGACTCTTCTCACTGTTATCAGAGCGATCCGATCCCACCAGCGATCGAGAAGCAGACTCCTCTCTCTGGTAGCAGAACGATCCGATCCCATCAGCGATCGAGAAACAGACTCCTCTCTCTGGTATCAGATCAATCCGATCCAACCAGCTATCGAGAAGCTGTCTCACCTCTCTGGTTTAAGATCGATTCGATCTCACCAGCGATCGAGAAGCAGACTCCTCTCTCTGCTATCAGAACGATCTGAACCTACCAGCAACCGAAAAGCAGACTCACCTCTCTGGTATCAGAGCGATAGGATCCCACCAGCGATCGACAAGCAGACTCACCTCTCTGGTATCAGACCGATCCGATCCCACCAGCGATCGAGAAGCAGACTCCTCTCTCTGGCATCAGAGCGATCCGATCCCACCAGCGATCGAGAAGCAGACTCCTCTCTCTGGTATCAGAACGATCAGATCCCACCAGCGATCGAGAAGCAGACTCCTCTCTCTGGTATCAGACGATCCGATCCCACCAGCGATCGACAAGCAGACTCCTCTCTCTGGTATCAGAGCGATAGGATTCCACCAGCGATCGAGAAGCAGACTCCTCTCTCTGGTATCAGACCGATCCGATCCCACCGGCGATCGAGAAGCAGACTCTTCTCTCTGGTATCAGAGCGAAACGATCCCACCAGCGATCGAGAAGCAGACTCCTCTCTCTGGTATCAGAACGATCAGATCCCACCAGCGATCGAGAAGCAGACTCCTCTCTCTGGTATCAGACGATCCGATCCCACCAGCGATCGAGAAGCAGACTCCTCTCTCTGGTATCAGAGCGATAGGATCCCACCAGCGATCGAGAAGCAGACTCCTCTCTCTGGTATCAGAGCGATCCGATCACACAAGCGATCGAGAAGCAGACTCCCCTCTCTGGTGTCAGAGCGATCCGATCCCACCAGGGATCGAGAAGCAGACTTCTCTCTCTGGTATCAGAGCGATCCGATCCCACCAGGGATCGAGAAGCAGACTTCTCTCTCTGGTATCAGAGCGATCCGATCCCACCAGCGATCGAGAAGCAGACTCCTCTCTCTGATTGCAGTACGATCCGATCCCACCAGCGATCGAGAAGGAGACTCCTCCCTCTGGCAGCAGAACGATCGGATCCCACCAGCGATCGAGAAGCAGACTCCTCTATCTGATTGCAGAACGATCCGATCTCTCCAGCGATCGAGAAGCAGAATCCCTTCTCTGGTATCAGAATGATCCTATCCTACCAGCGATCGAGAAGCAGACTCCCCTTTCTGGTAGCAGAACGATCCGATCCTACAAGCGATCGAGAAGCAGACTCCTCTCTCTGATTGCAGTACGATCCGATCCCACCAGCGATCGAGAAGGAGACTCCTCCCTCTGGCAGCAGAACGATCGGATCCCACCAGCGATCGAGAAGCAGACTCCTCTATCTGATTGCAGAACGATCCGATCCCACCAGCGATCGAGAAGGAGACTCCGCTCTCTGGTTTCAGAGCGAATCGATCTCACCAGCGTTTGAGAAGCAGACTCCTCTCTCTGGTATCAGAGCGATCCGATCTCACCAGCGATCGAGAAGCAGACTCCTCTCTCTGGCAGCAGAACGATCCAATACCATCCGCGATCGAGAAGCAGACTCACCTCTCTGGTATCGGAGCGTTCTGATCCCACCAGCGATCGAGAAGCAGACTCTTCTCTCTGGTATCAGAGTGATCCGATCCCACCAGCGATCGAGAAGCAGACTCACCTCTCTGGTTTCAGAGCGAATCGATCTCACCAGCGGTCGAGAAGCAGACTCCTCTCTCTGGAATCAGAGCGATCGGATCCCACCAGCGATCGAGAAGCAGACTCCTCTATCTGATTGCAGAACGATCCGATCCCACCAGCGATCGAGAAGGAGACTCCTCTCTCTGGTTTCAGAGCGAATCGATCTCACCAGCGATCGAGAAGCAGACTCCACTCTCTGGTATCAGAGCGATCGGATTCCACCAGCGATCGAGAAGCAGACTCACCTCTCTGGTGTCAGAACGATCCGATCCCACCAGCGATCGAGAAGCAGACTCCTCTCTCTGGTATCAGAGCGATCCAATCCCACGAGCGATCGAGAAGCAGACTCCCCTCTCTGGTATCAGAGCGATCCGAACCCACCAGCGATCGAGAAGCAGACTCCTCTCTCTAGTATCAGACCGATCCGATCTCACCAGTGATCGAGAAGCAGACTCCTCTCTCTGGTATCAGAACGATCCGATCCTACCAGCGATCGAGAAGCAGACTCCCCTCTCTGGTATCAGAATGATCCGATCCTACCAGCGATCGAGAAGCAGACTCCCCTCTCTGGTAGCAGAACGATCCGATCTCACCAGCGATCGAGAAGCAGACTCCTCTCTCTGGTATCAGAGCGATCCAATCCCACGAGCGATCGAGAAGCAGACTCCCCTCTCTGGTATCAGAATGATCCGATCCTACAAGCGATCGAGAAGCAGACTCCTCTCTCTGATTGCAGTACGATCCGATCCCATCAGCGATCGAGAAGGAGACTCCTCTCTCTGGTATCAGAGCAATCTGATCCCAACAGCGATCGAGAAGCAGACTCCTCTCTCTGGTATCAGAGCGATCCGATCCCACCAGCGATCGAGAAGCAGACTCACCTCTCTGGTATCAGAGCGTTCCGATCCCACAAGCGATTGAGAAGCAGACTCCACTCTCTGGTATCAGAGCGATCCGATCCCACCAGCGATCGAGAAGCAGACTCCGCTCTCTGGTATCAGAGCGATCCGATCCCACCAGCGATCGAGAAGCAGACTCTTCTCTCTGGTAGCAGAACAATCCGATCCCACAAGCGATCGAGAAGCAGACTCCGCTCTCTGGCATCAGAGCCATCCGATCCCACCAGCGACAGAGTAGCAGACACCTCTCTCTGGTATCAGAGCGATCCGATCCCATCAGCGATCGAGAAGCAGACTCCTCTCTCTGGTATCAGAGCGATCCGATCCCTCCAGCGATCGAGAAGCAGACTCCCCTCTCTGGTATCAGAGAGATCCGATCCCACCAGCGATCGAGAAGCAGACTCTTCTCTCTGGTATCAGAGCGATCAGATCCCACCAGCGATCGAGAAACAGACTCTTCTCTCTGGTATCAGAGCGATCCGATCCCACCAGCGATCGAGAAGCAGACTCCTCTCTCTGGTAGCAGAACGATCCGATCCCATCAGCGATCGAGAAGCAGACTCCTCTCTCTGGTATCAGAGCAATCCGATCCAACCAGCTATCGAGAAGCTGTCTCACCTCTCTGGTTTAAGATCGATTCGATCTCACCAGCGATCGAGAAGCAGACTCCTCTCTCTGGTATCAGAACGATCTGAACCTACCAGCAACCGAGAAGCAGACTCACCTCTCTGGTATCAGAGCGATAGGATCCCACCAGCGATCGAGAAGCAGACTCACCTCTCTGGTATCAGACCGATCCGATCCCACCAGCGATCGAGAAGCAGACTCTTCTCTCTGGTATCAGAGCGAAACGATCCCACCAGCGATCGAGAAGCAGACTCCTCTCTCTGGTATCAGAACGATCAGATCCCACCAGCGATCGAGAAGCAGACTCCACTCTCTGGTATCAGACGATCCGATCCCACCAGCGATCGAGAAGCAGACTCCTCTCTCTGGTATCAGAGCGATAGGATCCCACCAGCGATCGAGAAGCAGACTCCTCTCTCTGGTATCAGAGCGATAGGATCCCACCAGCGATCGAGAAGCAGACTCCTCTCTGTGGTATCAGAGCGATCCGATCCCACCAGAGATCGAGAAGCAGACTCCTCTCTCTGGTATCAGATCGATAGGATCCCACCAGCGATCGAGAAGCAGGCTCCTCTCTCTGGTATCAGAGCGATCCGATCCCACCAGAGATCGAGAAGCTGTCTCACCTCTCTGGTTTAAGATCGATTCGATCTCACCAGCGATCGAAAAGCAGACTCCTCTCTCTGGTATCAGAGTGATCCGATCCCACCAGCGATCGAGAAGCAGACTCCTCTCTCTGGTATCAGAGCGATCAGATCCAACCAGCGATCGAGAAGCAGACTCCTCTCTCTGGTATCAGAGCGATAGGATCCCACCAGCGATCGAGAAGCAGACTCCTCTCTCTGGTATCAGAGAGATCCAATCCCACCAGCGATCGAGAAGCAGTCACCCCTCTCTGGTATCCGAATGATCCTATCCTACCAGCGATCGAGAAGCAGACTCTCCTCTCTGGTATCAGAGCGATCCGATCCCAAAAGCGATCGAGAAGCAGACTCCTCTCTCTGGTTTCAGAGCGATCCGATCACACCAGCGACCGAGTAGCAGACTCGTCTCTCTGGTATCAGAACGATCCGATCCACCAGCCATCGAGAAGCAGACTCCTCTCTCTGGTTTCAGAGCGATCCGATCCCACCAGGGATCGAGAAGCAGACTCCTCTCTCTGGTTTCAGAACGATCTAATCTCACCAGCCATCGAGAAGCAGACTCCTCTCTCTGGTTTCAGAGCGATCCGATCCCACCAGCGATCAAGAAGCAGACTCCTCCCTCTGCTGTAGAGCGATACAATCTCACCAGCGATCGAGAAACAGACTCCTCTCTCTGGTTTCAGAGCGATCCGATCACACCAGAGTTCGTGAAGCAGACTGACCTCTCTGGTATCAGAGCGATCCGATCCCACCAGTGATCGAGTAGCAGACTCGTCTCTCTGGTATCAGAACGATCCGATCCACCAGCCATCGAGAAGCAGACTCCCCTCTCTGGTTTCAGAGCGATCCGATCCCACCAGCGATCGAGAAGCAGACTCTTCTCTCTGGTAGCAGAACGATCCGATCCCACCAGCGATCGAGAAGCAGACTCACCTCTCTGGTATCAGAGCGATCCGATCCCACAAGCGATCGAGAAGCAGAATCCACTCTCTGGTATCAGAGTGATCCGATCCCACCAGCGATCGAGAAGCAGACTCACCTCTCTGGTATCAGAGCGATCCGATCCCACCAGCGATCGAGAAGCAGACTGACCTCTCTGGTATCAGAGCGATCCGATCCCACCAGCGATCGAGAAGCAGATTCCTCTCTCTGGTAGCAGAACGATCCGATCCCATCAGCGATCGAGAAGCAGACTCCTCTCTCTGGTATCAGAGCGATAGGATCCCACCAGCGATCGAGAAGCAGACTCCTCTCTCTGGTATCAGAGCGATCCGATCCCACCAGAGATCGAGAAGCTGTCTCACCTCTCTGGTTTAAGATCGATTCGAACTCACCAGCGATCGAGAAGCAGACTCCTCTCTCTGGTATCAGAACGATCTGATCCTACCAGCGACCGAGAAGCAAACTCACCTCTCTGGTATCAGAGCGATAGGATCCCACCAGCGATCGAGAAGCAGACTCCTCTCTCTGGTATCAGAGCGATCCGATCCCACCAGCGTTCGAGATGCAGACTCCTCTCTCTGGTATCAGAACGATCCGATCCAACAAGCGATAGAGAAGCAGACACCCCTCTCTGGTATCAGACGATCCGATCCCACCAGCGATCGAGAAGCAGACTCCTCTCTCTGGTATCAGAACGATCCGATCCAACAAGCGATAGAGAAGCAGACACCCCTCTCTGGTATCAGACGATCCGATCCCACCAGCGATCGAGATGCAGATTCCTCTCTCTGGCATCAGAGTGATCCGATCCCACAAGCGATCGAGAAGCAGACTCCACTCTCTGGCATCAGAGTGATAGGATCCCACCAGCGATCGAGAAGCAGACTCCTCTCTCTGGTATCAGAGCGATCCGATCCCACCAGAGATCGAGAAGCTGTCTCACCTCTCTGGTTTAAGATCGATTCGATCTCACCAGCGATCGAGAAGCAGACTCCTCTCTCTGGTATCAGAACGATCTGATCCTACCAGCGACCGAGAAGCAGACTCACCTCTCTGGTATCAGAGCGATAGGATCCCACCAGCGATCGAGAAGCAGACTCACCTCTCTGGTATCAGAACGATCAGATCCCACCAGCGATCGAGAAGCAGACTCCACTCTCTGGTATCAGAGAGATCCGATCCCACCAGCGATCGAGAAGCAGACTCCTCTCTCTGGTATCAGAGCGATCCGATCCCACCAGCGATCGAGATGCAGACTCCTCTCTCTGGTATCAGAGTGATCCGATCTCACCAGCGATCGAGAAGCAGACTCAACTCTCTGGTATCAGAGAGATCCAATCCCACCAGCGATCGAGAAGCAGTCACCCCTCTCTGGTATCCGAATGATCCTATCCTACCAGCGATCGAGAAGCAGACTCTCCTCTCCGGCATCAGAGCGATCCGATTCTACCAGCGATCGAGAAGCAGACTCTCCTCTCCGGCATCAGAGCGATCCGATCCCACCAGCGATCGAGAAGCAGACTCCTCTCTCTGG
Organism: Hypanus sabinus; assembly: GCF_030144855.1. Classification (NCBI taxonomy): domain Eukaryota; kingdom Metazoa; phylum Chordata; class Chondrichthyes; order Myliobatiformes; family Dasyatidae; genus Hypanus; species Hypanus sabinus. Next base: position 69,819,595 of record NC_082725.1, on the reverse strand, counting down.
TATCAGAACGATCCGATCCAACAAGCGATCGAGAAGAAGACTCCACTCTCTGGTATCAGAGCGATCCGATCACACCAGCGATCGAGAAGCAGACTGACCTCTCTGATATCAGAGCGATCCGATCCCATCAGCGATCGAGAAGCAGACTCCTCTCTCTGGTATCAGAGCGATAGGATCCCACCAGCGATCGAGAAGCAGACTCCTCTCTCTGGTATCAGAGCGATCCGATCCCACCAGCGATCGAGAAGCAGACTCCTCTCTCTGGTATCAGAGTGATCCGATCCCACCAGCGATCGAGAAGCAGACTCCTCTCTCTGGTATCAGAACGATCCGATCCCACCAGCGATCGAGAAGCAGACTCACCTCTCTGGTATCAGAGAGATCCAATCCCACCAGCGATCGAGAAGCAGTCACCCCTCTCTGGTATCCGAATGATCCTATCCTACCAGCGATCGAGAAGCAGACTCTCCTCTCCGGCATCAGAGCGATCCGATCACACCAGCGATCGAGAAGCAGACAAACCTCTCTGGTATCAGAGAGATCCGATCACACCAGCGATCGAGAAGCAGACTCCTCTCTCTGGTATCAGAACGATCCGATTTCACCAGCGATCGAGAAGCAGACTCTTCTCTCTGGTATCAGTGCGATCCGATCCCACCAGCGACCGAGTAGCAGACACCTCTCTCTGGTATCAGAGCGATCCGATCCCACAAGCGATCGAGAAGCAGACTCCTCTCTCTGGTATCAGAGCAATCCGATCCCACCAGCGATCGAGAAGCAGACTCCCCTCTCTGGTATCAGAGAGATCCGATCCCACCAGCGATCGAGAAGCAGACTCCCCTCTCTGGTATCAGAGAGATCCGATGCCATCAGAGATCGAGAAGCAGACTCACCTCTCTGGTATCAGAGCGATCCGATCCACCAGCGATCGATAAGCAGACTCACCTCTCTGGTATCAGAGCGATCCGATCCACCAGCGATCGATAAGCAGACTCGTCTCTCTGGTTTCAGAGCGATCCGATCCCACCAGCGATCGGGAAGCAGACTCCTCTCTCTGGTCTCAGAGCGATCCGATCCACCAGCCATTGAGAAGCAGACTCCTCTCTCTGGTATCAGAACGATCCGTTCTCACCAGCGATCGAGAAGCAGACTCTTCTCTCTGGTTTCAGAGAGATCCGATCCCACCAGCGATCGAGAAGCAGACTCTTCTCTCTGGCTTCAGAGAGATCCGATCCCGCCAGCGATCGAGAAGCAGACTCTTCTCTCTGGTATCAGAACGATCCGATCCACCAGCCATCGAGAAGCAGACTCCTCTCTCTGGTTTCAGAACGATCCGATCTCACCAGCCATCGAGAAGCAGACTCCTCTCTCTGCTGTAGAGCGATACAATCTCACCAGCGATCGAGAAACAGACTCCTCTCTCTGGTTTCAGAGCGATCCGATCACACCAGCGTTCGTGAAGCAGACTGACCTCTCTGGTATCAGAGCGATCCGATACCACCAGCGATCGAGAAGCAGACTCTTCTCTCTGGTATCAGAGAGATCCGATCACACCTGCGACCGAGTAGCAGACTCGTCTCTCTGGTATCAGAGTGATCCGAACCCACCAGCCATCGAGAAGCAGACTCCCCTCTCTGGTTTCAGAGCGATCCGATCCCACCAGCGATCGAGAAGCAGACTCCCCTCTCTGGTTTCAGAGCGATCCGATCCCACCAGCGATCGAGAAGCAGACTCTTCTCTCTGGTAGCAGAGCGATCCGATCCCACCAGCGATCGAGAAGCAGACTCCTCTCTCTGGTTTCAGAGCGATCCGAACCCACCAGCCATCGAGAAGCAGACTCCCCTCTCTGGTTTCAGAGCGATCCGATCCCACCAGCGATCGAGAAGCAGACTCCCCTCTCTGGTTTCAGAGCGATCCGATCCCACCAGCGATCGAGAAGCAGACTCTTCTCTCTGGTAGCAGAGCGATCCGATCCCACCAGCGATCGAGAAGCAGACTCCTCTCTCTGGCATCAGAGCGATCCGATCCCACCAGCGATCGAGAAGCAGACTCACCTCTCTGGTATCAGAGCGATCCGATCCCACCAGCGATCGAGAAGCAGACTGACCTCTCTGGTATCAGAGCGATCCGATCCCACCAGCGATCGAGAAGCAGACTCCTCTCTCTGGTATCAGAGCGATCCGATCCCACCAGCGATCGAGAAGCAGACTCCACTCTCTGGTATCAGAGCGATAGGATCCCACCAGCGATCGAGAAGCAGACTCCTCTCTCTGGTATCAGAGCGATCCGATCCCACCAGCGATCGAGAAGCAGACTCCACTCTCTGGTATCAGAGCGATAGGATCCCACCAGCGATCGAGAAGCAGACTCTTCTCTCTGGTACCAGAGCGATCCGATCCCACCAGCGATCGAGAAGCAGACTCCTCTCTCTGGCATCAGAGCGATCCGATCCCACCAGCGATCGAGAAGCAGACTCACCTCTCTGGTATCAGAGCGATCCGATCCCACCAGCGATCGAGAAGCAGACTGACCTCTCTGGTATCAGAGCGATCCGATCCCACCAGCGATCGAGAAGCAGACTCCTCTCTCTGGTATCAGAGCGATCCGATCACACCAGCGATCGAGAAGCAGACTCCACTCTCTGGTATCAGAGCGATAGGATCCCACCAGCGATCGAGAAGCAGACTCCTCTCTCTGGTATCAGAGCAATCCGATCTCACCAGCGATCGAGAAGCTGTCTCACCTCTCTGGTTTAAGATCGATTCGATCTCACCAGCGATCGAGAAGCAGACTCCTCTCTCTGCTATCAGAACGATCTGATCCTACCAGTGACCGAGAAGCAGACTCACCTCTCTGGTATCAGAGCGATAGGATCCCACCAGCCATCGAGAAGCAGACTCCTCTCTCTGGTATCTGAATGATCCTTTCCTACCAGCAATCGAGAAGCAGACTCTCCTCTCCGGCATCAGAGCGATCCGATCACACCTGCGATCGAGAAGCAGACTCTTCTCTCTGGTATCAGATCGATCCGATCCCACAAGCGATCGAGAAGCAGACTCTTCTCTCTGGTATCAGAGCGATCCGATCCCACAAGCGATCGAGAAGCAGACTCCTCTCTCTGGTATCAGAGTGATCCGATCCCACCAGCGATCGAGAAGCAGACTCCTCTCTCTGGCATCTGAGCTGTCCGATCCCACCAGCGATCGAGAAGCAGTCTCCTCTCTCTGGTTTCAGAGCGATCCGATCCCACCAGCGATCGAGAAGCAGACTCCTCTCTCTGGTATCAGAGCAATCCGATCCCACCAGCGATCGAGAAGCAGTCTCCTCTCTCTGGTAGCAGAATGATCCGATCCCACCAGCGATCGAGAAGCAGACTCACCTCTCTGGTTTAAGATCGATTCGATCCCACCAGCGATCGAGAAGCAGACTCCTCTCTCTGGTATCAGAGCAATCCGATCTCACCAGCGATCGAGAAGCTGTCTCACCTCTCTGGTTTAAGATCGATTCGATCTCACCAGCGATCGAGAAGCAGACTCCTCTCTCTGCTATCAGAACGATCTGATCCTACCAGTGACCGTTAAGCAGACTCCTCTCTCTGGTATCAGAACGATCTGATCCTACCAGTGACCGTTAAGCAGACTCACCTCTCTGGTATCAGAGCGATAGGATCCCACCAGCCATCGAGAAGCAGACTCCTCTCTCTGGTATCAGAGCGATCCGATCCCACCAGCGATCGAGAAGCAGACTCCTCTCTCTGGTATCAGAGAGATCCAATCCCACCAGCGATCGAGAAGCAGTCACCCCTCTCTGGTATCTGAATGATCCTTTCCTACCAGCGATCGAGAAGCAGACTCCTCTCTCTGGTATCAGAGCGATACGATCCCACCAGCGATCGAGAAGCAGACTCTTCTCTCTGGTTTCAGAGTGATCCGATCCCACCAGCGATCGAGAAGCAGACTCCTCTCTCTGGTATCAGAGCGATACGATCCCACCAGCGATCGAGAAGCAGACTCCTCTCTCTGGTATCAGAGTGATCCGATCCCACCTGCGATCGAGAAGCAGACTCCTCTCTCTGGTATCAGAGCGAGACGATCCCACCAGCCATCGAGAAGCAGACTCCTCTCTCTGGTATCAGAGCGATCCGATCCCACAAGCGATCGAGAAGCAGACTCCTCTCTCTGGTATCAGAGCGATCCGATCCCACCAGCGATCGAGAAGCAGACTCCTCTCTCTGGCATCTGAGCGGTCCGATCCCACCAGCAATCGAGAAGCAGACTCCTCTCTCTGGTTTCAGAGCAATCCGATCCCACCAGCGATCGAGAAGCAGTCTCCTCTCTCTGGTTTCAGAGCGATCCGATCCCACCAGCGATCGAGAAGCAGACTCCTCTCTCTGGTATCAGAGCGATCCGATCCCACAAGCGATCGAGAAGCAGACTCCGCTCTCTGGTATCAGAGCGATCCGATCTCACCAGCGATCGAGAAGCAGACTCACCTCTCTGGTATCAGAGCGATCCGATCCCACCAGCGATCGAGAAGCAGACTGACCTCTCTGGTATCAGAGCGATCCGATCCCACCAGCGATCGAGAAGCAGACTCCTCTCTCTGGTATCAGAGCGATCCGATCACACCAGCGATCGAGAAGCAGACTCCACTCTCTGGTATCAGAGCGATAGGATCCCACCAGCGATCGAGAAGCAGACTCCTCTCTCTGGTATCAGAGCAATCCGATCTCACCAGCGATCGAGAAGCTGTCTCACCTCTCTGGTTTAAGATCGATTCGATCTCACCAGCGATCGAGAAGCAGACTCCTCTCTCTGCTATCAGAACGATCTGATCCTACCAGTGACCGAGAAGCAGACTCACCTCTCTGGTATCAGAGCGATAGGATCCCACCAGCCATCGAGAAGCAGACTCCTCTCTCTGGTATCTGAATGATCCTTTCCTACCAGCAATCGAGAAGCAGACTCTCCTCTCCGGCATCAGAGCGATCCGATCACACCTGCGATCGAGAAGCAGACTCTTCTCTCTGGTATCAGATCGATCCGATCCCACAAGCGATCGAGAAGCAGACTCTTCTCTCTGGTATCAGAGCGATCCGATCCCACAAGCGATCGAGAAGCAGACTCCTCTCTCTGGTATCAGAGTGATCCGATCCCACCAGCGATCGAGAAGCAGACTCCTCTCTCTGGCATCTGAGCTGTCCGATCCCACCAGCGATCGAGAAGCAGTCTCCTCTCTCTGGTTTCAGAGCGATCCGATCCCACCAGCGATCGAGAAGCAGACTCCTCTCTCTGGTATCAGAGCGATCCGATCCCACCAGCGATCGAGAAGCAGTCTCCTCTCTCTGGTAGCAGAATGATCCGATCCCACCAGCGATCGAGAAGCAGACTCACCTCTCTGGTTTAAGATCGATTCGATCCCACCAGCGATCGAGAAGCAGACTCCTCTCTCTGGTATCAGAGCAATCCGATCTCACCAGCGATCGAGAAGCTGTCTCACCTCTCTGGTTTAAGATCGATTCGATCTCACCAGCGATCGAGAAGCAGACTCCTCTCTCTGCTATCAGAACGATCTGATCCTACCAGTGACCGTTAAGCAGACTCACCTCTCTGGTATCAGAGCGATAGGATCCCACCAGCCATCGAGAAGCAGACTCCTCTCTCTGGTATCAGAGCGATCCGATCCCACCAGCGATCGAGAAGCAGACTCCTCTCTCTGGTATCAGAGAGATCCAATCCCACCAGCGATCGAGAAGCAGTCGCCCCTCTCTGGTATCTGAATGATCCTTTCCTACCAGCGATCGAGAAGCAGACTCCTCTCTCTGGTATCAGAGCGATACGATCCCACCAGCGATCGAGAAGCAGACTCTTCTCTCTGGTTTCAGAGTGATCCGATCCCACCAGCGATCGAGAAGCAGACTCCTCTCTCTGGTATCAGAGCGATACGATCCCACCAGCGATCGAGAAGCAGACTCCTCTCTCTGGTATCAGAGTGATCCGATCCCACCTGCGATCGAGAAGCAGACTCCTCTCTCTGGTATCAGAGCGAGACGATCCCACCAGCCATCGAGAAGCAGACTCCTCTCTCTGGTATCAGAGCGATCCGATCCCACAAGCGATCGAGAAGCAGACTCCTCTCTCTGGTATCAGAGCGATCCGATCCCACCAGCGATCGAGAAGCAGACTCCTCTCTCTGGCATCTGAGCGGTCCGATCCCACCAGCAATCGAGAAGCAGACTCCTCTCTCTGGTTTCAGAGCAATCCGATCCCACCAGCGATCGAGAAGCAGTCTCCTCTCTCTGGTTTCAGAGCGATCCGATCCCACCAGCGATCGAGAAGCAGACTCCTCTCTCTGGTATCAGAGCGATCCGATCCCACAAGCGATCGAGAAGCAGACTCCGCTCTCTGGTATCAGAGCGATCCGATCTCACCAGCGATCGAGAAGCAGACTCCTCTCTCTGGTAGCAGAACGATCCGATCTCACCAGCGATCGAGAAGCAGACTCCTCTCTCTGGTATCAGAGCGATCCGATCCCACAAGCGATCGAGAAGCAGACTCCGCTCTCTGGTATCAGAGCGATCCGATCTCACCAGCGATCGAGAAGCAGACTCCTCTCTCTGGTAGCAGAACGATCCGATCCCACCAGCGATCGAGAAGCAGACTCCTCTCTCTGGTATCTGAGCCATCCAATCCCACCAGCGATCGAGAAGCAGACTCCTCTCTCTGGTATCAGAACGATCCGATCTCACCAGCGATCGAGAAGCAGACTCCTCTCTCTGGTAGCAGAACGATCCGATCTCACCAGCGATCGAGAAGCAGACTCCTCTCTCTGGTATCAGAGCGAGCCGATCCCACCAGCGATCGAGAAGCAGACTCCCCTCTCTGGTATCAGAGCGATAGGATCCCACCAGCGATCGAGAAGCAGACTCCTCTCTCTGGTATCAGAGCGATCCGATCCCACCAGTGATCGAGAAGCAGACTCCTCTCTCTGATATCAGAGCGATCCGATCCCACCAGCGATCGAGATGCAGACTCCTCTCTCTGGTATCAGAGTGATCCGATCTCACCAGCAATCGAGAAGCAGACTCACCTCTCTGGTATCAGAGAGATCCAATCCCACCAGCGATCGAGAAGCAGTCACCCCTCTCTGGTATCCGAATGATCCTATCCTACCAGCGATCGAGAAGCAGACTCTCCACTCCGGCATCAGAGCGATCCGATCACACCAGCGATCGAGAAGCAGACTCCCCTCTCTGGTATCAGACGATCCAATCCCACCAGCGATAGAGAAGCAGACTCCCCTCTCTGGTATCAGAGCGATCCGATCCCACCAGCGATCGAGAAGCAGATTCCTCTCTCTGGTAGCAGAACGATCCGATCCCATCAGCGATCGAGAAGCAGACTCCTCTCTCTGGTATCAGAGCGATAGGATCCCACCAGCGATCGAGAAGCAGACTCCTCTCTCTGGTATGAGAGCGATCCGATCCCACCAGAGATCGAGAAGCTGTCTCACCTCTGTGGTTTAAGATCGATTCGATCTCACCAGCGATCGAGAAGCAGACTCCTCTCTCTGGTATCAGACGATCCAATCCCACCAGCGATAGAGAAGCAGACTCCCCTCTCTGGTATCAGAGCGATCCGATCCCACCAGCGATCGAGAAGCAGATTCCTATCTCTGGTAGCAGAACGGTCCGATCCCATCAGCGATCGAGAAGCAGACTCCTCTCTCTGGTATCAGAGCGATAGGATCCCACCAGCGATCGAGAAGCAGACTCCTCTCTCTGGTATGAGAGCGATCCGATCCCACCAGAGATCGAGAAGCTGTCTCACCTCTGTGGTTTAAGATCGATTCGATCTCACCAGCGATCGAGAAGCAGACTCCTCTCTCTGGTATCAGAGCGATCCGATCCCACCAGCGATCGAGAAGCAGACTCCTATCTCTGGTATCAGAGTGATCCGATCTCACCAGCGATCGAGAAGCAGACTCACCTCGCTGGTATCAGAGAGATCCAATCCCACCAGCGATCGAGAAGCAGTCACCCCTCTCTGGTATCCGAATGATCCTATCCTACCAGCGATCGAGAAGCAGACTCTCCTCTCCGGCATCAGAGCGATCCGATCACACCAGCGATCGAGAAGCAGACAGACCTCTCTGGTATCAGAGAGATCCGATCACACCAGCGATCGAGAAGTAGACTCCACTCTCTGGTATCAGAGCGATCCGATCCCACAAGCGATCGAGAAGCAGACTCCTCTCTCTGGTATCAGAGCAATCCGATCCCACCAGCAATCGAGAAGCAGACTCCCCTCTCTGGTATCAGAGAGATCCGATCCCACCAGCGATCGAGAAGCAGACTCCCCTCTCTGGTATCAGAGCGATCCGATCCCACCAGCGACCGAGTAGCAGACTCCTCTCTCTGGTTTCAGAGCGATCCGATCCCACCAGCGATCGGGAAGCAGACTCCTCTCTCTGGTTTCAGAGCGATCCGATCCCACCAGCGATCGAGAAGCAGACTCCTCTCTCCGGTTTCAGAGCGATCCAATCCCACCAGCGAACGAGAAGCAGACTCTCCTCTCTGGTATCAGAACGATCCGATCCCACCAGCGATCGAGAAGCAGACTCCTCTCTCTGGTTTCAGATAGATCCGATCTCACCAGCGATCGAGAAGCAGACTCTTCTCTCTGGTATCAGAGCGATCCAATCCCACCAGCGAACGAGAAGCAGACTCTCCTCTCTGGTATCAGAACGATCCGATCCCACCAGCGATCGAGAAGCAGACTCCTCTCTCTGGTTTCAGAGCGATCCGATCCCACCAGCGATCGAGAAGCAGACTCCTCTCTCTGGTTTCAGTGCGATCCGATCCCACCAGCGATCAAGAAGCAGACTCCTCTCTCTGCTGTAGAGCGATACAATCTCACCAGCGATCGAGAAACAGACTCCTCTCTCTGGTTTCAGAGCGATCCGATCACACCAGCGTTCGTGAAGCAGACTGACCTCTCTGGTATCAGAACGATCCGATCCACCAGCCATCGAGAAGCAGACTCCCCTCTGTGGTTTCAGAGCGATCCGATCCCACCAGCGATCGAGAAGCAGACTCTTCTCTCTGGTAGCAGAACGATCCGATCCCACCAGCGATCGAGAAGCAGACTCACCTCTCTGGTATCAGAGCGATCCGATCCCACAAGCGATCGAGAAGCAGACTCTTCTCTCTGGTAGCAGAGAGATCCAATCCCACCAGCGATCGAGAAGCAGATTCCTCTCTCTGGTAGCAGAACGATCCGATCCCATCAGCGATCGAGAAGCAGACTCCTCTCTCTGGTATCAGAGCGATCCGAACCCACCAGCGATCGAGAAGCAGACTCCCCTCTCTGGTATCAGAACGATCAGATCCCACCAGCGATCGAGAAGCAGACTCTTCTCTCTGGTATCAGAGCGATCCGAACCCACCAGCGACCGAGAAGCAGACTCACCTCTCTGGTATCAGAGCGATAGGATCCCACCAGCGACCGAGAAGCAGACTCGTCTCTCTGGTATCAGAGCGATCCGATCCCACCAGCGATCGAGAAGCAGACTCACCTCTCTGGTATCAGAGAGATCCAATCCCACCAGCGATCGAGAAGCAGTCACCCCTCTCTGGTATCAGAGCGATCCGATCACACCAGCGATCGAGAAGCAGACAAACCTCTCTGGTATCAGAGCGATCCGATCTCAACAGCGATCGAGAAGCAGACTCACCTCTCTAGTATCAGAGCGATCCGATCCCACCAGCGATCGAGAAGCAGACTCTTTTCTCTGGTATCAGAGCGATCCGATCCCACCAGCGATCGAGAAGCAGACTCCTCTCTCTGGTATCAGAGCGATCCGATCCCACCAGCGATCGAGAAGCAGACTCCTCTCTCTGGTATCAGAGCGATCCGATCCCACCAGCGATCGAGAAGCAGACTCCTCTCTCTGGTATCAGAGCGATCCGATCCCACCAGCGATCGAGAAGCAGTCTCCTCTCTCTGGTATCAGAGCGATCCGATCCCAACAGCGATCGAGAAGCAGACTCCTCTCTCTGGTATCAGAGCGATCCGATCCCACCAGCGATCGAGAAGCAGACTCTTCTCTCTGGTATCAGAGCGATACGATCCCACCAGCCATCTAAAAGCAGACTCCTCTCTCTGGCATCTGAGCGGTCCAATCCCACCAGCGATCGAGAAGCAGTCTCCTCTCTCTGGTTTCAGAGCGATCCGATCTCACCAGCGATCGAGAAGCAGACTCCTCTCTCTGGCATCTGAGCGGTCCGATCCCACCAGCAATCGAGAAGCAGACTCCTCTCTCTGGTATCAGAGCGATCCGATCCCACCAGCGATCGAGAAGCAGACTCCTCTCTCTGGTATCAGAGCGATCCGATCCCACCAGCGATCGAGAAGCAGACTCCTCTCTCTGGTAGCAGAACGATCCGATCTCACCAGCGATCGAGAAGCAGACTCCTCTCTCTGGTATCAGTGCGATCCGATCCCACCAGCGATCGAGAAGCAGACTCCTCTCTCTGGTATCAGAACGATCCGATCCCACAAGCGATAGAGAAGCAGACTCCCCTCTATGGTATCAGAGCGATCCGATCCCAACAGCAATCGAGAAGCAGACTCCTCCCTCTGGTATCAGAGCGATCCTATCACACCAGCGATCGAGAAACAGACTCCTCTCTCTGGTATCAGAGCGATCCGATCCCACCAGTGATAGAGAAGCAGACACACCTCTCTGGTATCAGAGCGATCCGATCCCACCAGCGATAGAGAAGCAGACTCACCTCTCTGGTATCAGAGTGATCCGATCCCACAAGCAATCGAGAAGCAGACTCCTCTCTCTGGTATCAGAACGATCAGATCCCACCAGCGTTCGTGAAGCAGACTCCTCTCTCTGGTATCAGAGCGATCCGATCCCACCAGCGATCGAGAAGCAGACTCCCCTCTCTGGTATCAGAGCGATTCGATCCCATCAGCGATGGAGAAGCAGACTCCCCTCTCTGGTATCAGAGCGATCCGATCCCACCAGCGATCGAGAAGCAGACTCCTCTCTCTGGTATCAGAGCGATCCGATCCCACCAGCGATCGAGAAGCAGACTCCTCTCTCTCGTATCAGAGCGATTCGATCCCATCAACGATGGAGAAGCAGACTCCTCTCTCTGGTATCAGAGCGATCCAATCCCACCAGCGACCGAGTAGCAGACTCCTCTCTCTGGTATCAGAGCGATCCGATCCCACCAGCGACCGAGAAGCAGACTCCCCTCTCTGGTATCAGAACGAACCGATCCCACCAGCGATAGAGAAGCAGACGCCCCTCTCTGGTATCAGACGATCCGATCCCACCAGCGATCGAGAAGCAGACTCCTCTCTCTGGTAGCAGAGCGATCCGATCCCACCAGCGACCGAGAAGCAGACTCCTCTCTCTGGTATCAGAACGATCCGATCACACCAGCGATCGAGAAACAGACTCTTCTCTCTGGTATCAGAACGAACCGATCCCACCAGCGATAGAGAAGCAGACTCCTCTCTCTGGTAGCAGAGCGATCCGATCCCACCAGCGATAGAGAAGCAGACTCCTCTCTCTGGTAGCAGAGCGATCCGATCCCACCAGCGATCGAGAAGCAGACTCCTCTCTCTGGTATCAGACGATCCGATCCCACAGTGATCGAGAAGCAGACTCCTCTCTCTGGTGTCAGAGCGATCCGATCCCACCAGCGATCGAGAAGCAGACTCCTCTCTCTGGTATCAGAACGATCCGATCCACCAGCGATCGAGAAGCAGACTCCTAACTCTGGTATCTGAACGATCCGATCACACCAGCGATCGAGAAGCAGACTCACCTCTCTGGTATCAGAGCGTTCTGATCCCACCAGCGATCGAGAAGCAGACTCCTCTCTCTGGCATCAGAGCGATCCGATCCCACCAGCGATCGAGAAGCAGACTCACCTCTCTGGTATCAGAGAGATCCAATCCCACCAGCGATCGAGAAGCAGACGCTTCTCTCTGGTATCAGAGCGATCCGATCCCACCAGCGATCGAGAAGCAGTCTCCTCTCTCTGGTATCAGAGCGATCCAATCCCACCAGCGATCGAGAAGCAGACTCCTCTCTCTGGTATCAGAACGATCCGATCCCACCAGCGATCTAGAAGCAGACTCCCCTCTCTGGTATCAGACCGATCCGATCCCACCAGCGATCGAGAAGCAGACTCCCCTCTCTGGTATCAGACCGATCCGATCCCACCAGCGATCGAGAAGCAATCTCCTCTCTCTGGTATCAGAGCGATCCGATCCCACCAGCGTTCGTGAAGCAGACTCTTCTCTCTGGTGTCAGAGTGATCCGAACCCACCAGCGATCGAGAAGCAGACTCCCCTCTCTGGTATCAGAGCGATCCGATCTCACCAGCGATCGAGAAGCAGACTCTTCTCTCTGGCATCAGAGCGATCCGATCTCACCAGCGATCGAGAAGCAGACTCTTCTCTCTGGCATCAGAGTGATCCGATCTCACCAGCGATCGAGAAGCAGTCTCCTCTCTCTGGTATCAGAGCGATCCAATCCCACCAGCGATCGAGAAGCAGACTCCTCTCTCTGGTATCAGAACGATCCGATCCCACCAGCGATCTAGAAGCAGACTCCCCTCTCTGGTATCAGACCGATCCGATCCCACCAGCGATCGAGAAGCAGACTCCCCTCTCTGGTATCAGACCGATCCGATCCCACCAGCGATCGAGAAGCAGACTCCTCTCTCTGGTATCAGAGCGATCCGATCCCACCAGCGTTCGTGAAGCAGACTCTTCTCTCTGGTGTCAGAGTGATCCGATCCCACCAGCGATCGAGAAGCAGACTCCCCTCTCTGGTATCAGAGCGATCCGATCTCACCAGCGATCGAGAAGCAGACTCTTCTCTCTGGCATCAGAGTGATCCGAACCCACCAGCGATCGAGAAGCAGACTCCTCTCTCTGGTATCAGAGCGATAGGATCCCACCAGCGATCGAGAAGCAGACACCTCTCTGGTATCAGAGCGATCCGATTCCACCAGCGATCGAGAAGCAGACTCCTCTCTCTGGTATCAGAGCGATAGGATCCCACCAGCGATCGAGAAGCAGACTCCTCTCTCTGGTATCAGTGTGATCCGATCCCACCAGCGATCGAGAAGCAGACTCCTCTCTCTGGTATCAGAGTGATCCGGACCCACCAACGTTCGAGAAGCAGACTCCTCTCTCTGGTATCAGAGTGATCCGAACCCACCAGCAATCGAGAAGCAGACTCCTCCCTCTGGTATCAGAGTGATCCGATCTCACCAGCGATCGAGAAGCAGACTCCCCTCTCTGGTATCAGAGCGATCCTATCCCACCAGTGATCGATAAGCAGACTCCTCTCTCTAGTAGCACAACGATCCGATCCCAACAGCGATCGAGAAGCAGATTCCTCTCTCTGGCATCAGAGAGATCCGATCCCACCAGCGATGGAGAAGCAGACTCACCTCTCTGGTTTCAGAGTGAATCGATCCCACCAGCGGTCGAGAAGCAGACTCCCCACTCTGGTATCAGAACGATCCGATCCCACCAGAGATCGAGAAGCAGACTCACCTCTCTGGTATCAGAGCGATCCAATCCCACCAGCGATCGAGAAGCAGACTCCCCTCTCTGGTATCAGAGCGATCCGATCCCACCAGCGATCGAGAAGCAGACTCCCCTCTCTGGTATCAGAACGATCCGAACCCACAAGCGATCGAGAAGCAGACTCCTCTCTCTAGTATCAGACCGATCCGATCTCACCAGTGATCGAGAAGCAGACTCACCTCTATGGTATCAGAGCGATCCGATCCCACCAGCGATCGAGAAGCAGACTCCTCTCTCTGGTATCAGAGCGATCCAATCCCACCAGCGATCGAGAAGCAGACTCCCCTCTCTAGTATCAGAGCGATCCGATCCCACCAGCGATCGAGAAGCAGACTCCTCTCTCTGGTATCAGAGCGATCCGATCTCACCAGCGATCGAGAAGCAGACTCCCCTCTCTGCTATCAGAGCGATCCGATCCCACCAGCGATCGAGAAGCAGACTCCCCTCTCTGGTATCAGAACGATCCGAACCCACAAGCGATCGAGAAGCAGACTCCTCTCTCTAGTATCAGACCGATCCGATCTCACCAGTGATCGAGAAGCAGACTCCTCTCTCTGGTATCAGAGCGATCCGATCACACCAGCGATCGAGAAGCAGACTCCCCTCTCTGGTTTCAGAGTGAGCCGATCCCACCAGCGATCGAGAAGCAGTCTCACCTCTCTGGTATCAGAGCGATCCGATCCCATCAGCGATCGAGAAGCAGACTCCCCTCTCTGGTATCAGAACGATCCGATCCCACCAGCGATCGAGAAGCAGACTCCACTCTCTGGTATCAGAGAGATCCAATCCCACCAGCGATCGAGAAGCAGTCACCCCTCTCTGTTATCAGAGCGATCCGATCCCACCAGCGATCGCGAAGCAGACTCCACTCTCTGGTATCAGAGAGATCCAATCCCACCAGCGATCGAGAAGCAGTCACCCCTCTCTGGTATCAGAGCGATCCGATCTCAACAGCGATCGAGAAGCAGACTCACCTCTCTAGTATCAGAGCGATCCGATCCCACCAGCGATCGAGAAGCAGACTCTTTTCTCTGGTATCAGAGCGATCCGATCCCACCAGCAATCGAGAAGCAGACTCCTCTCTCAGGTTTCAGAGCAATCCGATCTCACCAGCGATCGAGAAGCAGACTCTTCTCTCTGGTATCAGAGCGATACGATCCCACCAGCCATCTAAAAGCAGACTCCTCTCTCTGGCATCTGAGCAGTCCAATCCCACCAGCGATCGAGAAGCAGTCTCCTCTCTCTGGTTTCAGAGCGATCCGATCTCACCAGCGATCGAGAAGCAGACTCCTCTCTCTAGTATCAGAGCGATCCGATCTCACCAGCGATCGAGAAGCAGTCTCCTCTCTCTGGTTTCAGAGCGATCCGATCTCACCAGCGATCGAGAAGCAGTCTCCTCTCTCTGGTTTCAGAACGATCCGATCCCACCAGCGATCGAGGAGCAGACTCCCCTCTCTGGTATCAGAACGATCCGATCTCACCAGCGATCGAGAAGCAGACTCCTCTCTCTGGTAGCAGAGCAATCCGATCTCACCAGCGATCGAGAAGCAGACTCCTCTCTCTGGTAGCAGAGCGATCCGATCCCACCAGCGATCGAGAAGCAGAATCCTCTCTCTGGTAGCAGAGCGATAGGATCCCACCAGCGATCGAGAAGCAGACTCCTCTCTCTGGTATCAGAACGATCCGATCTCACCAGCAATCGAGAAGCAGACTCCCCTCTCTGGTATCAGAGCGATCCGATCCCACCAGCGATCGAGAAGCAGACTCAACTCTCTGGTATCAGAGCGATCCGATCACACCAGCAATCGAGAAGCAGACTCCCCTCTATGGTATCAGAGCGATCCGATCCCAACAGCGATAGAGAAGCAGACTCCCCTCTCTGGTATCAGAGCGATCCGATCCCACCAGCGATAGAGAAGCAGACTCACCTCTCTGGTATCAGAGTGATCCGATCCCACAAGCAATCGAGAAGCAGACTCCTCTCTCTGGTATCAGAACGATCAGATCCCACCAGCGTTCGTGAAGCAGACTCCTCTCTCTGGTATCAGAGCGATCCGATCCCACCAGCGATCGAGAAGCAGACTCCTCTCTCTCGTATCAGAGCGATCCGATCCCACCAGCGATCGAGAAGCAGACTCACCTCTTTGGTATCAGAGCCATCCGATCCCACCAGCGATCGAGTAGCAGACTCCTCTCTCTGGTTTCAGAACGATCCGAGACCACCAGCGACCGAGTAGCAGACTCCTGTCTCTGGTTTCAGAACGATCCGAGACCACCAGCGATCGAGAAGCAGACTCCTCTCTCTGGTATCAGACGGATCGGATCTCACCAGCGACCGAGTAGCAGACTCCTCTCTCTGGTTTCAGAGCGAATCGATCTCACCAGCGATCGAGAAGCAGACTCCTCTCTCTGGTATCAGACGGATCGGATCTCACCAGCGTTCGTGAAGCAGACTCCTCTCTCTGGTATCAGAACGATCCGATCCTACCAGCGATCGAAAAGCTGTCCCTCCTCTCTGGTATCAGAGCGATCCAATCCCACCAGAGATCGAGAAGCAGACTCCTCTCTCTGGTATCAGAGAGATCCAATCCCACCAGAGATCGAGAAGCAGACTCCTCTCTCTGGTATCAGAGCGATCCGATCCCACCAGCGATTGAGAAGCAGACTCACCTCTCTGGTATCAGAACGATCAGATCCCACCAGCGATCGAGAAGCAGACTCCCCTCTCTAGTATCAGACCGATCCGATCTCACCAGTGATCGAGAAGCAGACTCCTCTCTCTGGTATCAGAGCGATCTGATCTCACCAGCGATCGAGAAGCTGTCTCACCTCTCTGGTTTAACAGCGATTCGGTCTCACCAGCGATCGAGAAGCAGACTCCTCTCTCTGGTGTAGAGCGATACAATCTCACCAGCGATCGAGAAGCAGACTCCTCTCTCTGGTGTTAGAGCGATCCGATCCCACCAGCGACCGAGTAGCAGACTCCTCTCTCTGGTATTAGAACGATCCGATCTCTCCAGCGATCGAGAAGCAGACTCCTCTCTCTGGTATCAGAGTGATCCGATCCCACAAGCGATCGAGAAGCAGACTCCTCTCTCTGGTATCAGAACGATCCGATCCCACAAGCGATCGAGAAGCAGACTCTTCTCTCTGGTATCAGAACGATCCGATCCCAACAGCGATCGAGAAGCAGACTCCCCTCTCTGGTATCAGACGGATCGGATCCCAACAGCGATCGAGAAGCAGTCTCCTCTCTCTGGTATCATAGCTATCTGATCTCACCAGAGATCGAGAAGCAGACTCCTCCCTCTGGCATCAGAATGATCCGATCTCACCAGCGATCGAGAAGCAGACTCCTCTCTCTGGTATCAGAGCGATCTGATCCCACCAGCGAACGAGAAGCAGACTCCTCTCTCTGGTATCAGAGCGTTCCGATCCCACCAGCGATCGAGAAGCAGACTCACCTCTCTGGTATCAGAGCGATCGGATCCCTCCAGCGAACGAGAAGCTGTCTCACCTCTCTGGTATCAGAGCGATCGGATCCCACCAGCGATCGAGAAGCAGACTCCTCTCTCTGGTTTCAGAGCGATCGGATCCCACCAGCGATCGAGAAGCAGACTCACCTCTCTGTTATCAGACGGATCCGATCCCAACAGCGATCGAGAAGCAGACTCCTCTCTCTGGTATCATAGCTATCTGATCCCACCAGCGATCGAGAAGCAGACTCCTCTCTCTGGTATCAGAGCGATCCGATCCCACCAGCGATCGAGAAGCAGATTCTCCTCTCTGGTATCAGAACAATCCGATCCCACCAGCGATCGAGAAGCAGACTCTCCTCTCTGGTATCAGAACGATCCGATCCCACCAGCGATCGAGAAGCAGACTCCTCTCTCTGGTATCAGAGCGATCCGATCCCACCAGCGATAGAGAAGCAGACGCCTCTCTCTGGTTTCAGAGCGATCCGATCTCACCAGCGATCGAGAAGCAGACTCCTCTCTCTAGTATCAGACGGATCGGATCTCACCAGCGACCGAGTAGCAGACTCCTCTCTCTGGTTTCAGAGCGAATCGATCTCACCAGCGATCGAGAAGCAGACTCCTCTCTCTGGTATCAGACGGATCGGATCTCACCAGCGTTCGTGAAGCAGACTCCTCTCTCTGGTATCAGAACGATCCGATCCTACCAGCGATCGAAAAGCTGTCCCTCCTCTCTGGTATCAGAGCGATCCAATCCCACCAGAGATCGAGAAGCAGACTCCTCTCTCTGGTATCAGAGCGATCCGATCCCACCAGCGATTGAGAAGCAGACTCACCTCTCTGGTATCAGAACGATCAGATCCCACCAGCGATCGAGAAGCAGACTCCCCTCTCTAGTATCAGACCGATCCGATCTCACCAGTGATCGAGAAGCAGACTCCTCTCTCTGGTATCAGAGCGATCTGATCTCACCAGCGATCGAGAAGCTGTCTCACCTCTCTGGTTTAACAGCGATTCGGTCTCACCAGCGATCGAGAAGCAGACTCCTCTCTCTGGTGTAGAGCGATACAATCTCACCAGCGATCGAGAAGCAGACTCCTCTCTCTGGTGTTAGAGCGATCCGATCCCACCAGCGACCGAGTAGCAGACTCCTCTCTCTGGTATTAGAACGATCCGATCTCTCCAGCGATCGAGAAGCAGACTCCTCTCTCTGGTATCAGAGTGATCCGATCCCACAAGCGATCGAGAAGCAGACTCCTCTCTCTGGTATCAGAACGATCCGATCCCACAAGCGATCGAGAAGCAGACTCTTCTCTCTGGTATCAGAACGATCCGATCCCAACAGCGATCGAGAAGCAGACTCCCCTCTCTGGTATCAGACGGATCCGATCCCAACAGCGATCGAGAAGCAGTCTCCTCTCTCTGGTATCATAGCTATCTGATCTCACCAGAGATCGAGAAGCAGACTCCTCCCTCTGGCATCAGAATGATCCGATCTCACCAGCGATCGAGAAGCAGACTCCTCTCTCTGGTATCAGAGCGATCTGATCCCACCAGCGAACGAGAAGCTGTCTCACCTCTCTGGTATCAGAGCGATCGGATCCCTCCAGCGAACGAGAAGCAGACTCACCTCTCTGGTATCAGAGCGATCCGATCCCACCAGCGATCGAGAAGCAGACTCCTCTCTCTGGTTTCAGAGCGATCGGATCCCACCAGCGATCGAGAAGCAGACTCACCTCTCTGTTATCAGACGGATCCGATCCCAACAGCGATCGAGAAGCAGACTCCTCTCTCTGGTATCATAGCTATCTGATCCCACCAGCGATCGAGAAGCAGACTCCTCTCTCTGGTATCAGAGCGATCCGATCCCACCAGCGATCGAGAAGCAGATTCTCCTCTCTGGTATCAGAACAATCCGATCCCACCAGCGATCGAGAAGCAGACTCTCCTCTCTGGTATCAGAACGATCCGATCCCACCAGCGATCGAGAAGCAGACTCCTCTCTCTGGTATCAGAGCGATCCGATCCCACCAGCGATAGAGAAGCAGACTCCTCTCTCTGTTTTCAGAGCGATCCGATCTCACCAGCGATCGAGAAGCAGACTCCCCTCTCTGGTTTCAGAGCAATCCGATCTCACCAGCGATCGAGAAGCAGACTCACCTCTCTGGTATCAGAGCGATCTGATCCCACCAGCGATCGAGAAGCAGACTCCTCTCTCTGGTAGCAGAACGATCCGATCCCACCAGCGATCGAGAAGCAGACTCCCCTCTCTGGTGTCAGAGCGATCCGATCCCACCAGCGATCGAGAAGCAGACTCCTCTCTCTGGTATCAGAGCAATCCGATCCAACCAGCTATCGAGAAGCAGACTCCTCTCTCTGGTATCAGAGCGATCTGATCTCACCAGCGATCGAGAAGCTGTCTCACCTCTCTGGTTTAACAGCGATTCGGTCTCACCAGCGATCGAGAAGCAGACTCCTCTCTCTGGTATCAGAGCGATCCGATCCCACCAGTGACCGAGTAGCAGACTCCTCTCTCTGGTATCAGAGCGATCCGATCTCAGCAGCGATCGAAAAGCTGTCTCACCTCTCTGGTATCAGAGCGATCCGATCCCACCAGCGATGGAGAAGCAGACTCCTCTCTCTTGTATCAGAGCGATCCGATCCCAACAGCGATCGAGAAGCAGACTCCTCTCTCTGGTATCAGAACTATCAGGTCCCACCAGCGATCGAGAAGCAGACTCCGCTCTCTGGTAGCAGAACGATCCGATCCCACCAGCGATCGAGAAGCAGACTCTCCTCTCTGGTATCAGAACGATCTGATCCCAACAGCGATCGAGAAGCAGACTCCCCTCTCTGGTATCAGACGGATCCGATCCCAACAGCGATCGAGAAGCAGACTCCTCTCTCTGGTATCATAGCTATCTGATCCCACCAGCGATCGAGAAGCAGACTCCTCTCTCTGGTGTCAGAACGATCCGATCCCAACAGCGATCGAGAAGCAGACTCCTCTCTCTGGTATCAGAGCGATCCAATCTCACCAGCGATCGAGAAGCAGACTCCTCTCTCTGGTAGCAGTTCGATCCGATCCCACCAGCGATCGAGAAGCAGACTCCTCTCTCTGGTTTAAGAGCGATTCGATCTCAGCAGCGATCGAGAAGCTGTCTCCCCTCTCTGGTATCAGAACGATCCGATCCCACCAGCGATCGAGAAGCAGACTCCTCTCCCTGGTATCAGAGCGATCCGATCCCACCAGCGATCGAGAAGCAGACTCCTCTCTCTGGTATCAGAGCGATCCGATCCCACCAGCGATCGAGAAGCAGACTCCTCTCTCTGGTGTCAGAACGATCCGATCCCACCAGCGATCGAGAAGCAGACTCGTCTCTCTGGTATCAGAGTGATCCGATCTCACCAGCGATCGAGAAGCAGACTCACCTCTCTGTTATCAGACGGATCCGATCCCAACAGCGATCGAGAAGCAGACTCCTCTCTCTGGTATCATAGCTATCTGATCCCACCAGCGATCGAGAAGCAGACTCCTCTCTCTGGTGTCAGAACGATCCGATCCCACCAGCGATCGAGAAGCAGACTCCTCTCTCTGGTGTCAGAGCGAACCAAATCCCACCAGCGATCGAGAAGCAGACTCCTCTCTCTGGTTTCAGAGCGATCGGATCCCACCAGCGATCGAGAAGCAGACTCACCTCTCTGTTATCAGACGGATCCGATCCCAACAGCGATCGAGAAGCAGACTCCTCTCTCTGGTATCATAGCTATCTGATCCCACCAGCGATCGAGAAGCAGACTCCTCTCTCTGGTATCAGAGCGATCCGATCCCACCAGCGATCGAGAAGCAGATTCTCCTCTCTGGTATCAGAACAATCCGATCCCACCAGCGATCGAGAAGCAGACTCTCCTCTCTGGTATCAGAACGATCCGATCCCACCAGCGATCGAGAAGCAGACTCCTCTCTCTGGTATCAGAGCGATCCGATCCCACCAGCGATAGAGAAGCAGACGCCTCTCTCTGGTTTCAGAGCGATCCGATCTCACCAGCGATCGAGAAGCAGACTCCTCTCTCTAGTATCAGACGGATCGGATCTCACCAGCGACCGAGTAGCAGACTCCTCTCTCTGGTTTCAGAGCGAATCGATCTCACCAGCGATCGAGAAGCAGACTCCTCTCTCTGGTATCAGACGGATCGGATCTCACCAGCGTTCGTGAAGCAGACTCCTCTCTCTGGTATCAGAACGATCCGATCCTACCAGCGATCGAAAAGCTGTCCCTCCTCTCTGGTATCAGAGCGATCCAATCCCACCAGAGATCGAGAAGCAGACTCCTCTCTCTGGTATCATAGCTATCTGATCCCACCAGCGATCGAGAAGCAGACTCCTCTCTCTGGTGTCAGAACGATCCGATCCCACCAGCGATCGAGAAGCAGACTCCTCTCTCTGGTGTCAGAGCGAACCAAATCCCACCAGCGATCGAGAAGCAGATTCTCCTCTCTGGTATCAGAACAATCCGATCCCACCAGCGATCGAGAAGCAGACTCACCTCTCTGCTATCAGAACGATCAGATCCCACCAGTGATCGAGAAGCAGACTCCCCTCTCTGGTTTCAGAATGATCCGAGCTCACCAGTGATCGAGAAGCAGACTCCCCTCTATGGTTTCAGAGCAATCCGATCTCACCAGCGATCGAGAAGCAGACTCCCCTCTCTGGTTTCAGAGCAATCCGATCTCACCAGCGATCGAGAAGCAGACTCCCCTCTCTGGTTTCAGAGCAATCCGATCTCACCAGCGATCGAGAAGCAGACTCCTCTCTCTGGTATCAGAATGATCCGATCTCACCAGCGATCGAGAAGCAGACTCTTCTCTCTGGTATCAGAACGATCCTATCCCACCAGCGATCGAGAAGCAGACTCCTCTCTCTGGTAGCAGAACGATCCGATCCCACCAGCGATCGAGAAGCAGACTCCCCTCTCTGGTGTCAGAGCGATCCGATCCCACCAGCGATCGAGAAGCAGACTCCTCTCTCTGGTATCAGAGCGATCTGATCTCACCAGCGATCGAGAAGCTGTCTCACCTCTCTGGTTTAACAGCGATTCGGTCTCACCAGCGATCGAGAAGCAGACTCCTCTCTCTGGTATCAGAGCGATCCGATCCCACCAGTGACCGAGTAGCAGACTCCTCTCTCTGGTATCAGAGCGATCCGATCTCAGCAGCGATCGAAAAGCTGTCTCACCTCTCTGGTATCAGAGCGATCCGATCCCACCAGCGATGGAGAAGCAGACTCCTCTCTCTGGTATCAGAACTAACAGGTCCCACCAGCGATCGAGAAGCAGACTCTGCTCTCTGGTAGCGGAACGATCCGATCCCACCAGCGATCGAGAAGCAGACTCTCCTCTCTGGTATCAGAACGATCCGATCCCACAAGCGATCGAGAAGCAGACTCTTCTCTCTGGTATCAGAACGATCTGATCCCAACAGCGATCGAGAAGCAGACTCCTCTCTCTGGTATCAGAGCGATCCGATCCCACCAGCGATCGAGAAGCAGACTCCTCTCTCTGGTATCAGAGCGATCCGATCCCACCAGCGATCGAGAAGCAGACTCCTCTCTCTGGTATCAGAGCGATCCGATCCCAACAGCGATCGAGAAGCAGACTCCTCTCTCTGGTATCAGACGGATCCGATCCCAACAGCGATCGAGAAGCAGACTCCTCTCTCTGGTATCATAGCTATCTGATCACACCAGCTATCGAGAAGCAGACTCCTCTCTCTGGTGTCAGAACGATCCGATCCCAACAGCGATCGAGAAGCAGTCTCCTCTCTCTGGTATCAGAGCTATCTGATCTCACCAGAGATCGAGAAGCAGACTCCTCTCTCTGGTATCAGAGCGATCCAATCTCACCAGCGATCGAGAAGCAGACTCCTCTCTCTGGTAGCAGAACGATCCGATCCCACCAGCGATCGAGAAGCAGACTCCTCTCTCTGGTATCAGAGCGATCTGATCCCACAAGCGATCGAGAAGCTGTCTCACCTCTCTGGTTTAAGAGCGATTCGATCTCAGCAGCGATCGAGAAGCTGTCTCCCCTCTCTGGTATCAGAACGATCCGATCCCACAAGCGATCGAGAAGCAGACTCCTCTCTCTGGTATCAGAGCGATCCGATCCCACCAGCGATCGAGAAGCAGACTCCTCTCTCTGGTATCAGAGCGATCCGATCCCACCAGCGATCGAGAAGCAGACTCCTCTCTCTGTTATCAGAGCGATCCGATCCCACCAGCGATCGAGAAGCAGACTCCTCTCTCTGGTTTAAGAGCGATCCGATCCCACCAGCGATCGAGAAGCAGACTCCTCTCTCTGGTATCAGAACGATCCAATCCCAACAGCGATCGAGAAGCAGACTCCTCTCTCTGGTATCAGAGCGATCCGATCCCACCAGCGATCGAGAAGCAGTCTCTCCTCTCTGGTATCAGAGCGATCCGAACCCACCAGAGAACAGAGTACAGGCATCCAGTACTCACTTTTCACATTCACCTCAATGTTTCAGTCTCCCTCATGGCTTTAATCACTGAACAATGGAAGCTTTACTCAGTGAAATGGAGATGAACATTGGCCCATCCTGCAGCCTCCTCTGACGCTTGCTGCATCTGCTTCCCACTTTCTCCCCAGAGACTACAGTGCGCTGGAACACCTGCCCAATTTCCAAACGTCCAATTCCTGGCTTCGCAGCTCGACTCACACTCAAGACAGAAAACAAACATGAAGGCATAAAGGACGAGTCGATGGTCATTTCATATCTATCCTGAATATGTTAACCAAAGGAGCATTGGATACAGGTGCCATCTTGTCCTGAAGTCTTTTCCCTTCATGTAGTGGCGATGCCTGTGTGAAATGTCTTCTTGAGTAAATTACCAATGGAATTATTCTAACTTCTCTTAGCGAAACAAAAGCAAGCTTTCATGGGACATTTGTTCGGCAGACATTATCTGTGGAGGGAGTGTCTCCAGTCACTCAGGATTGAGAATGTATTGTAAGTGGAATATAGCCAGTATTATGCGTCTGCATATTCTCTGTATCTTTGAGCCTATGAACATATTGATCATCAGAGAATTTTAAGAAACATCTTCAGGGAGGAATAAGAGTTAGAGAGACAGAGATAGAACAACTCTGAAACAAACCCTTTGTTCTATGACAAACGAGAAAATCTCCAGATGCTGGAAATCCACGGCCTTCTCTCAAAATGCTAGAGGATCTCAGTAGGCCAGACAGCATCTATGCATAAGCGTATAGTCAATGTTTTGGCTGAAACCCTTCAGCATGACTGGAGAAAAAAAAGCTGAGGAATAGATTTTAAAGGCGGGGGAGGGGAGAGAGGAACACAAGGTGACAGGTGAAACTTGGAGGGGAGGGTGAGGTAAAGAGCTGGCAAGTTGATCGGTGAAGGAGTCAGAAGGCCATGGAAGAAAGAAAAGTGGGGAGGAGCACCAGAGGGAGGCAATGGGATGGCAAGGAGATAAGGCAAGAGAGGGGAAAGAGGATGAGAAATGGTGAAGGAGGGGGCTGCGGGTGGGGTATTACTGAAAGTTTGAGAAATCAATGTTTATGACATCAGATAAACTAATCCTTTCTTCCTGCACAAGAGGAATTCTGAAATTCTTCCCACTTCGCCTCTTCCTCACAGCAAGAGGAAGGAGGGAAGAGGTAAAAGAAGCTCAGGGCATCAGGGCAAAGAAGCCAGACTGCGCAGGCACATGGAAGTCAGCCTCTGAGATCAGCGAGGGAATTTAAAAAGCGAGCAGAGGCTGAGTCCGAGCTTCACTCCAGGTGAGGTAAGGCCAGGTAAGCTCCTTTAATTAATCTAATTAGATTAGGAGTAGGTAATGGAGGCAGCAGTTAGGGCAGTTGAGTGCTCCGTTTGCAGTATGTGGGAAGTCAGGGCGAGCACTGATGTCTACACCTGCAAAAGGTGCATCCAGCTGCAGCTCCTGACAAACCGTGTTAGGGAACTGGAGCTGGAGCTGGATGAACTTCAGATCATTCGGGAGGCAGAGGCAGAAATAGACAGGAGTTTCAGGGAGATATTCACCCCTAGGAGTCAGGAGACAGGTAGTTGGGTGACTGTCAGGAGAGGGAAGGGGAATAGACAGGAAGTGCAGAGCACCCCTGTGGCCGTTCCCATCAACAATAAGTATACCGTTTTGGATACTGTTGGTGGGGTTGACCTACCAGGGAAAAGTTGCAGTGGTTGCATCTCTGGCACCGAGACTGGACCCTCAGCTCAGAAGGGAAGGAGGGAAAAGAGGAGAGCAGTAGTGATAGGGGATTCGATAGTTAGGGGGACAGATAGGAGGTTCTGTGGAAGAGCTCGAGAATCCTGGATGGTCTGTTGCCTCCCTGGTGCCAGGGTCCGTGATATCTCGGATTGAGTTCTCAGTATTCTCAAGAGGGAGGGTGAGCAGCCAGATGTCGTGGTCCATGTAGGGACCAATGACGTGGTTAGGAAGAGTGAAGAGGTCCTGAAAGGTGAGTTTAGGGAGCTAGGTGCCAAGTTAAAGGACAGGACCTCCAGGATAGCAATCTCAGGATTGCTTCCAGTGCCACATGCAGGTGGGTTTAGAAATAGTAAGATAGTGCAGATCAACACGTGGCTGAAGACATGGTGCAGGAGGGAGGGCTGCAGATTTATAGATAATTGGGCAGTTTTCCAGGGAAGGTGGGACCTGTTCTGGCGGGACGGTTTACATCTGAACTGCAGGGGGACAAATATTCTTGCAGGTAAGTTTGCTAGAGAGGCTCCAGTGGATTTAAACTAGATATGAGGGGGCAGGGGAACCAGAGTGTAGGAACAGATGTATGGGAGAAGGAAGAAAAAGAAGACAGTAAAGTTCTTTGTACTGTTAGAGGTAAACAGAGAAGAAGAGGTGGATAATTCTTAAATGCATTTATTTTAATGCTCGGAGCATTGTAAGAAAGGTGGATGAGCTTAGAGCATGGATTGATACCTGGAAATATGATGTAGCTATTAGTGAAACATGGTTGCAGGAGGGGTGTGATTGGCAACTAAATATTCCTGGATTTCATTGCTTCAGGTATGATAGGGGCAAGAGGGGGAGGTGTTGCATTGCTTGTCAGAGAAAATATTACAGGGGTGCTCTGGCAGGATAGATTAGAGGGCTCATCTAGGGAGGCTATTTGGATGGAATTGAGGAATGGGAAAGGTGTAGTAACACTTATAGGGGTGTATTATAGACCACCTAATGGGGAGTGAGAGTTGGAGGAGCAAATTTGCAAGGAGATAGCAGATATTTGTAGTAAGCACAGGGTTGTGATTGTGGGAGATTTTAATTTTCCACACATAGACTGGGAAGCCCATATTGTAAAAGGGATGGAAGGTTTGGAGTTTGTATAATGTGTGCAGGATAGTTTTTTGCAGCAATACGTAGAGGTACCAACTAGAGAAGGGGCAGTGTTGGATCTTCTGTTAGGGAATGAAATAGGTCAGGTGACAGAGGTAAGTGTTGGGGAGCACTTCGTGTCCAGTGATCACAATACCATTAGTTTCAATATAATTATGGAGAAGGATAGGACTGGACCCAGGGTTGAGATTTTTGATTGGAGAAAGGCAAACTTTGAGGAGATGCGAAAGGATTTAGAAGGAGTGGATTGGGACAATTTGTTTTATGGGAAGGATATAATAGAGAAATGGCGGTCATTTAAAGGTGAAATTTTGAGGGTACAGAATCTTAATGTTCCTGTTAGGTTGAAAGGAAAGGTTAAAAGTTTGACAGAGCCATGGTTTTCAAGGGATATTGGAAACTTGGTTAGGAAAAAGAGAGATATCTACAATAAATATAGGCAGCATGGAGTAAATGAGGTGCTCGAGGAATATAAAGAATGTAAGAAGAATCTTAAGAAAGAAATTAGAAAAGCTAAAAGAAGATATGAGGTTGCTTTGGCAAGTAAGGTGAAAATAAATCTGAAGGGTTTCTACAGTTATGTTAATAGCAAAAGGATAGTGAGGGATAAAATTGGTCCCTTAGAGAATCAGAGTGGACAGCTATGTGTGGAGCCGAAAGAGATGGGGGAGATTTTGAACAATTTCTTTTCTTTGGTATTCACTAAGGAGAAGGATATTGAATTGCGTAAGGTAAGGGAAATGAGTAGGGAAGTTATGGAAACTATGACGATTAAGGAGGAGGAAGTACTGGCACTTTTAAAGAATATACAAGTGGATAAATCTCTGGGTCCTGGTAGGATATCCCCTAGGACTTTGAGAGAGGTTAGTGTAGAAATAGCAGGAGTTCTGACAGAAATTTTGCAAATGTCATTAGAAACGGGGATGGTGCCGGAGGATTGGCGTATTGCTCATGTGGTTCCATTATTTAATAAGAGTTCTAAGTGTAAACTTAGCAATTATAGACCCGTCAGTTTGACATCAGTGGTGGGTAAATTTATGGAAAGTTTTTTTTTTATTGATTTTTTATGCATTTTCTACAACACTACAAAAAACCCAAGAACGAAATAGGAAATTAATACAGTACAAGATAAACATACAATGGTAATATAATACAGAATATAATAATTGAAAAAGCACCCAAATTGAAGTCGTGTAAAGTTAGTGTCCACCCCCACCCCCGCAAGAAAAAACTCCAGACCAACCACAGCAAAATGTAGGAAATATAAATCAGAACAATCAAACCCCCAAAACTGTAAATACAATTAAAAACAGAAGATAATAATGCCTACTACCAAAAAAAAGCTGAAAGTAAGGGACTGAAAAATAAACTTAATCAAAAGGAAAGTTATGAAAATATTCAAGAAAAGGTCCCCAGACCTTATGAAACTTCATGTCCAAATTAAGAATTGAGCAATGAATTTTTGAAGGTCTAAACAGGACATAACATCGTTAAGCCATTGAGCATGCGTGGGTGGGGAAACATCTCTCCATCTAAGAATTAGATGTCTAGCCAGAAGAGAAGCAAAAGATAATATTCGATGTTTAGTCAAACTCAAAAGTATATCTGTCTCACCCAAGAAACCAAAAAGAGCAATTAAAGGGTTAGGTTCTAAGTGGCAATTCAGAATACAGGATAAAGTTACCTAATGCCCGTTTCTTTAGATATCTCCAAATTAGACACTTCATTAATCCATTATTATCCAACTTTCCTGAGATGCCTGAGAAAAATGCTATGGATTTGTTTCTTTCTATTAATCCATTGGGTAAAGGCTTAATATCTTTTATTCATGATAAATTAGTACCCTTACAGTGCACCCCTTTGGATAAAATCAGAACGGCTTGGGAGCATGACTTAAATATCCTTTTATCTGATGAGGTTTGGGACTCAATTCTCAAATCGGTTAACTCAACTTCTCTTTGCACTGGCCACTGTCTATTACAGTTTAACATTGTTCATAGGGCTCATATGTCCAAATCTAAATTATCTCGATTCTACCCTAATATTAGTCCTCTTTGTGATAAATGCAAAAGTGGCGAGGCTTCTCTCATTCATATGTACTGGACCTGCCCTAGTCTAGAGAAATTTTGGAGAGATGTTTTCTTAACTTGATCCTGTATTCTGAAGTGCCACTTAGAACCTAACCCTTTAATTGCTCTTTTTGGTTTCTTGGGTTTTCTTAACTTTATGGAAAGTATTCTTAGAGATGGGATATATAATTAACTGGATAGACAGGGTCTGATTAGGAACAGTCAACATGGATTTGTGCATGGAAGGTCATGTTTGACAAATCTTATTGAATGTTTTGAAGAGGTTATGAGGAAAGTTGACGAGGGTAAAGCAGTGGATGTTGTCTATATAGACTTCAGTAAGGCCTTTGACAAGGTTCCACACGGAAGTTAGTTAGGAAGGTTCAATCGTTAGGTATTAATATTGAAGTAGTAAAATGGATTCAACAGTGGCTAGATGGGAGATGTCAGAGAGTAGTGGTGGATAACTGTTTGTCAGGTAGGAGGCTGGTGACTAGTGGTGTGCCTCAGGGATCTGTACTGGGTCCAATGTTGTTTGTAATATACGTTAATCTGGATGAAGGGGTGGTAAATTGGATTAGCAAGTATGCAGATGATACTAAGGTAGGTGGTGTTGTGGATAATGAACTATATTTTCAAAGTTTTCAGAGAGATTTAGGACAGTTAGAAGAGTGGGCTGAACGATGGCAGATGGAATTTAACGCTGATAAGTGTGAGTTGCTACACTTTGGTAGGAATAATCCAAATAGAACATATATAGTAAATGGTAGGGCATTGAAGAATGCAGTAGAACAGAGTGATCTAGGAATAATAGTGCATCATTCCCTGAAGGTGGAATCTCATGTGGATAGGATGGTGAAGAAAGCTTTTGGTATGCTGGCCTTTATAAATCAGAGCATTGAGTATAGGAGTTGGGATGTAATGTTAAAATTGTACAAGGCATTGGTGAGGCTGAATTTGGAGTATTGTGCACAGTTCTGGTCACCGAATTATAGGAAAGATGTCAGCAAAATAGAGAGAATACAGAGAAGATTTACTAGAATGTTACCTGGGTTTCAGCACCTAAGTTACAGGGAAGGATTGAACAAGTTAGGTCTTTATTCTTTGGAGCATAGAAGGTTGAGGGGGGACTTGATAGAGGTATTTAAAATAATGAGAGAGATAGATAGAGTGGACGTGGATAGGCTTTTTCCATTCAGAGTAGGGGTAATTCAAACAAGAAGACATGAGTTGAGAGTTAGGGGACAAAAGTTTAAGGGTAACACGAGGGGGAATTTCTTTACTCAGAGAGTGGTAGCTGTGTGGAATGAGCTTCCAGTAGAAGTGGTAGAGGTAGGTTCAGTATTGACATTTAAAGTAAAATTGGATAGGTATATGGACAGGAAAGGAATGGAGGGTTATGAGCTGAATGCGGGTCAGTGGGACTAGGTGAGAGTAAGCATTCAGCGCAGACTAGAAGGGCCGAGATGGCCTGTTTCTATGCTGTAATTGTTATATGGTTATATGGCTATATGATCTATTTCTGTCCTTCCCTGCATATCCATGTGTCCATCAGAAAGTTTTTTAAATGCTACTATCAGAAGTGCTTCTACCACTACAGCCAGGGCAGGAACCCTGAAGCCTTACAAGGCGAATGCACAGTGTTGGTGATAAAACGTGAGTACCTCAGTCACTATTCTGAGGCTCGAGTAGATGAAAGAAGACGGGGCAGGTAATGGTAAAGATAGTTTTGAAAAGCTTGCTCTTTATCACTGGAGATGAATTTCAATCCCAGTTCTCCATGAACTCGGCATCATCCTGCAGATCCTAATGCAAATGATAACAGCACCAAAACAGCAAAGCTCCGATCTATAAATGCTGGGAAATCCCTATGGTGAGCCTCCAACTCTTCCCCATGAACCAGCAGATAAAATAATCCTTCACCGACCTTCTTGATGTGACCTGTGCCACAAACATGAAAGTTGCTCTCCCTAACAGATCACCACTAACACCTGTCACTTTTAACTCATGGACGTACAGCATGGAAACATGTCTTTTATCCCACTGTAACAGGCTGACTTTCAAGTACCAATTTGTGCTTATCCAATTAAATTCTCTCCATATGTCCATCAGCTCCCTACAGATTCTGCCAGTCACCCACACACTAGGAGTAAATTTAGAACAGCCAATTAACCTCACAACAAGCGTAGGAACACCCAAGGAGACAATGCACACTGCATACAGACAATGCTAGAGGTCAGGATCAAACCCAGGTCACTGGAGATGTGAGTCTGTAGCTTTGCCAGCTGGACCACTTGCACCTATTTAGTATTTCCAAAGGATAATCTGCAAGAATTCAGGTTGAGCTTTATGAAAAGGTCATAGTCTATGGCATATTTGAAGAGATTGGTATATTGTAACATTGTTAATATTGATCATCCTTTCTACTACAGTGCTTTCACAATTAATACTGTAATTTAATAAGCTGATCATTCAATCAGCTTTATTGAACCACTACAGTTCTAGTTAAATACCTAATACATCACTTAAAGGTTGAGGAAAAGAATTATTATCAAAGTACAAAGAATTCACAATAAACACGATATTCTGGAATGCCAACTAGTGAGATGAACTTTTATGCAATTCATAATTCTCATTCATTTATGTGCAAGCCATGAATCTACTCAAACAATTCGAAGACATTGGCCAATAAAGTCTCTGGGTTAATCTGTTATTGTCCAGTTTAACTGCTAGATCTTTCACTCATGTCACTAGATTGTAAATTCAAATTCTACTCGATAAATTTGGGCATAAAACCATGCCCACACTCCAGTGTAGAGTTGCACTTTTAGAGGAAATTTCTGCTGGTTTAGAAATTAAACGGATGCTTGGTCTGCTCTCAAATAATATGATGAACAAAACAGAAAATGCAAAGTATTCATCAATTGGTTGGAGACTAGGAAGCAGAGATGTTTAAAGGGATCTGTGACACCTGCACAGAGGTCAGTGAAGGCTAGCCTATGGGAGAAACCAATGGCTAGGAGGGCTAGTGGAATGTTGCCTTTATTACAAATGGATTTGAGTAGAAGAGTACACAATATCTTCCTAACACTCTACCGGGTCTAGGAGAATGCATTCCTCAAGTATTGTGGTTCAGTTTGGTCTCCTTACTTAAGAAAATATATATTTCATGAAAAGTGAGTATAGAGAAGATTGCATTTTGTGTGTTGCTCCAGATTACAGGATCAGCAGTTTCTTGAATCCCCAAGGCATTCCATACATAAATCAAGAGCAGGAGGATAACTCGGGAGAAGGCAGGACTGAAGAAGGATAAAGGAGGGTACATTTGCTTAAAGGCAGAAGCATTGGATGAGGTCCTAAATGAAGACTTTGCATCGGTACTTACCAAGGAGAAGGATATGAAAGGCAGGAAGATCAGTGTGGAATGTACTAATTTGCTGGGGCTTTTTGAGATAAAGAAGGAGGAAGTGTTGGGTGTCTTGAAGAAGTTAAGGTGGGTAAGTACCCAGGGCCAGATGAAATATACCCAGGTTATTGAGAGAGGTAGGAGATAAGATTGCTGGTGCCTTGACCGATATCCTTCAGTACTCTTTAAAAACAGGTGAGGTCCCAGTGGACTGGTGAGCAACTGGTGTTCCTTTATTTCAGAGGGGAAATAGGGAAACAGTAGACCAGTGAGTCTCACATCAGTGGTAAGGAAGTTACTGAAGAAAATTCTTAGGGATAGAATTTATGAGTAATTTGTAAAACAATGATATAATTAAGTACAGTTAGCAGTAGCTTTTTTATGTGTAACAAATTGTGTCTTACTAACTTTTAAGTTTTTTGAGGAGAAGACAAATGTGATTGAAAAAGGTAGGTCTGTGGATGGTGTCTACATGGATTTCATTATGGTGTTTGACAAGCTCCTTCATGGAAGGCTCATCCAGATGATTAAGATGCATGGGTTCCACAACAATTTCATTGTTTGGATTCAAAATTAGCTTGCCCATAGAAGACAAAGGGTGGTGGTCAAAAGGACTTATTCTGGCTGGAGGTATATATTCCACAGGAATCCAGATGAAAATGTAAGTACGTGTTGAATACGAAAAAATGGATAGTGCAGAAGAAAGGATACAGATATCGATCAGTTTCAGACATGATGGAGAAAAGACTGATGGAGTTCAACTGGTCAAGTGCTGCTCTTTGGAATATCAAATGTACACAACCCTTCATAGTGCTGATGTGGAGAGGGATTTTCCAAGTCCATAGTTCCTCGAAAGTGGCTATACAGTTTGTTCGGGAGGGAAAGAAGGCAAATACTGTGCTTGCTTTTGTTAGTCAAGGCACTGAGATAAAGAGTTGAGAAGTTATGTTGAAGGTTTATAAAGTGCATTTAGTGGAGTATCTGGCTGCTCCATTATTAGGAACGATGTTGAAACTTTGGAGAGAATACAGCAGAGCTTTACCAAGATGCTACCTCGTTTAGAGGGCATGTGCTACAAGGGGAGGGTGGACAAATTTGGGTTGTTTTCTCTGGAGTGGTGAAGATGAAGGGAGATCTGATAGAGTTTTTAGACAGTGAGAGGCGTAGAAAGAGTAGATATACAGTTTCCTTCCCCAGGGTTGGAATGTCTAATATCAGAGTTGATGCATTCAATGTGCGAAGGAGCAATTTCAAAGGAGACAGGCATGGGAAGGTTCTTTCTCGTGGTGGATGCCTGGAATGTGCTGCCCGGGGTTAGGTTAGAGGCAAATACACCACAGGCATTGAAGAGGCTCATAGATAGGCAGACAGATGTGCAGAAATGGAGCATGTGGACACAGTGCAGGCAGCAGGGCTCATGTTGGTTTGTACAGCATTTTGAGCTGAAGGGTCTGTTGTGATGTACTCTTCACGTTTCTATGTTCTATTTTGCTGCTCCATTGTACAGTCTCTTCAAGGTACACGCACAACTCGCCGGAGGAACTCGGCAGGTCGGGCAGCATCCGTGGAAACGAACAGTCAATGTTTTGGGCAGAGACCCTTTGTCAGGACCGAAGAGGGAGGGGGCAGGGGCCTATAAAGAAGGTGCGGAGAGGGTGGGAAGAAGAAGGCTGGTAGGTGCCAGGTGAAAACCAGTAAGGTGAAAGATCAAGGGGTGGGAGAGGAGAAACAGGGACGGGATAGGCAGCTGGAAGAGGAAGCAGAGTGAAACTGGGATGGGGGAAGGGAGAGGGAGGGAATTAATGGAAGCTGGAGAATTCAGTGTTCATGCCAAGGGGCTGGAGACTACCCAGACGCCATATGAGGTGTTTCTCCTCCAGCCTGAATTTGGCCTCATCATGGCAGTAGAGGAGGCCATGTATGGACATATCCGAATGGGAATGTGAAGCAGAGTTGAAGTGGGTGGCAACCAGGAGATCTTGTCTGTTGTGGCTTATGGAGCGGAGATGGTCGACAAAGCAATCCCCCAATCTGCATCAGGTCTCACCGATGTAGAGGAGGCTGTGCATCATGCAGGATTCCATAAAGGTTAATTTGCAGGTTGATTCAGTGGTGAGGAAGGCAAATGTAATGTTAGCATTCATTTCCAGAGGACTAGAATATAAAAGCAAGTGTGTAATGTTGAGGCTTTATAAAGCACTGGTGAGGCCTCACTTGGAGTGTTGTGAGCAGGTTTGGGCCCCTTACCTTCAAAGGAGGCTCATGAAAATGATTCCAGGATTGAATGTCTTGTCATAGGAAGATCATTTGATGGCTCTGGGTCTGTATTCACTGGAATTCAGAAGAATGAGGGGTGACCTCATTGAAACCTATCTAAAATTGAAAACCCTCGACAGAGTGAATGTGGAGAAAAAGCTTCCTATACTGGGGAAGTCTAAGACCAGAGGACACAGCGTCAAAACAGAGAAGCATCCTTTTAGAATGGAAATGAAGAGGAATTTCTTTAGCTAGAGAGTGGTGAATCTGTGGAATTTGTTGCCACAGGCAGCTGTGGAGGAAAAGTAATTGGATTTATTTAAGGACAAGTTTGGAAGATTGTTGATTAGTCAGGGTATGAAGTTATATGGGAAGAAGGCAGGAGATCGGGGCTGAGACAGAAATGGATCAGCCAAGATGAAATGGCGGAGCAGACTTAATGAGCCAAATAGCCTAATTCTGCACCTATATTTTATGGTCTCCTTATCACAGAATAAGCAGTTCAGATCTGTTCTTATTTATTAAGTTCTCTGGTTGGAGTCTAGTACAACTCATAGCAATTTCAACCCCTCCTGAAGTAACCTTGGAAACACTTCCTGTATATTCCACTTTTCTGAAACATAAGACCATAAGATATAGAAGTAGAATGAGGCCATTTGGCCCATCGAGTCTGCTGGGTCATTTCACCATGGCTGATCCAATTTACCTCTCAGCCCCAATCTCCTGCCCTCTGCCCATATCCTAACATGCTCTGACCAATCAAGAATCTATCAAACTCTGCTTTAAATATACATAAAGACTTGACCTCTATAGCCACACATGGCAATGAATTCCACAGATTCACCACTCTCTGGCTAAAGAACTTCCTCCTCATCTTCATTCTAAAGGGACACCCCTCTATTCTGAGACTGTGTCTTCTGGTCTTAGACTCTCCCACCATTGAAAACATCCTCTCCACATCCACTCTATCAAGGCCTTTCACCATTCAATAGTTTTCAATGAGGCCACCCCTCATTCTTCGGAATTCTAGTGAATTCCGGCCCAGAGCCATCAGTCATCTTCATATGACGAGCCATTCAATCCTGGAGTCATATTCGTGAACTTCCTTTGAAGTCTCTCCATTTCAGCACATCCTTTCTAAGGTAAGGGGCCTAAACCTGCTCACAGTTCTCCAAGTGAGGTCTCACTGGTGCTTTATAAAGTCTCAACATTACATCCTTTCTTTCATGTTCTAGTCTTCTTCAGATGAATGCGAATATCACATTTGCCTTCCTCACTACAGATGCAACCTGCAAATTAACATAAGAAATAGGAGCAGCCTACTCCACCATTCAATAAGATCATGGCTGATCAACTCCATCTACCTGCCTTTTCCCAATAACCCTTAATTCCCCTAATCTATCCAACTTTGTCCTGCAGCATACTGCTCACCACGGATTGCCACCAGTGTAACATCCCAACTCTCTGCTTTCTATTAGTTAACCAGTCCTCTATCCGTGCTAAAATATCACCCCAACTCTATACATCCTTATCTTATGGATAAGTCTTTTATGTGGCACCTTATCAAACGCCTTCTGGAAATCCAGGTAAATAATGTCCATTTGTTCCCTTCTATCTACTGCGCTAGTTATATCCTCAAAGAACTCCAGTAAGTTTGTCAAACAGGACCTGCCTTTGCTGAATCCATGCTGGTCTGCCTGATGGATCCATTTCTTTCCAGATGCCTCACTATTTCTTCTTTAATGATAGCTTCAAGCATTTTCCCAACTACAGATGTTAATCTAACTGGCCTATAGTTACCTGCCTTTTGCCTACATCCTTTTTTGAACAGCGGCGTGACATTTGCCTTCATCCAATCTGCCAGGTCCAGAGAACTTTGGTAAATTATCACTAAAGCCTCAATTATAACTTCTGCCATTTCTTTCAATATCCCGAGGTGCATTCCATCAGGATCAGGGGACTTGTCTATCTTCAGGCCCACAAGTTTGCTCAGCACGACCTCTTCAGTGATAGTTACTGTACTGAGCTCCTCACTCCCATCACATTTCTCTTTTACATGTTAGACATGTCCTCCACCATGAAGACCAACACAAAATGATCATTCAAAGCCTTGGCCATTTCCTCATCGCCCAATATCAATTCCCCCTTCCTGTCCTCCAAGGGACCTATTTTAGCCACCCTTTTCTGTTTAATATAATGATAAGAATTTTACTATCCATTTTTATATTTTGTGCTGGTTTATTTTCATAATCTAGCTTCCTTTTCTTCATTGTTCACTTAATGGTTCTTCGTGGCGTTCCCCACCACACTTGGCGACATTGTACACAGCAGCTTTTAGTTTGATGCCTTCTATTATTTCCTTAGCTAACCACGGATGGCCTCCATTACTATTTTTGCTTTTAACTGGAATGTACTTTTGTTGAGCACCGTGAAAAATGCAACTCTTCCACTGTTCTTATACTTCATTAGGAGTTAGAAGAGATTTGGCATGTCAACAAATACACTCAAAAACTTCTATAGATGTACCGTGGAGAGCATCCTGACAGGCTGCATCACTGTCTGGTATGGAGGGGCTACTGCACAGGACCGAGAGAAGCTGCAGAAGGTTGTAAACCTAGTCAGTTCCATCTTGAGTACTGGCCTACAAAGTACCCAGGACACCTTCAGGGTGCAGTGTTCAGAAAGGCAGCGTCCATTATTAAGGAGCTCCAACGCCATCAGGTAGGAGGTACAGAAGCCTGAAGGCACACACTCAGTGTCAACCCTTTTTTGGATATGGCCAAGTGTGGAGTGAGAGGCACTGAAGCGGGTTGATAGCTCACAAAACTTTAATGCCAACAGTGTTCAGGGAAAATAAAACAATAAACGCTTGGCCAAATAGGAACATTAACCAAAACTCTCAAACGGGAAATGGAGCCTACACTGCGGCTGAAAAGAATGTCCAATTATTAAACGAATACCATGAGTCCTCAGCGTCAGTTGACCCCACTGTTCAATTTCTCAGGCAAGGCCGATGCAAAACAAAAGCGAAGCATTGCTGTGCTCTGTCCAAGTCTCAACAAGCACTACAACAAGTATGGAGTTAAATACTATCACGATTAAATAATAATAATGTGTCAATGTGCAAATTCACAAGCACAATCCGTGGTGTGACAGGGCCCCCCTCTCTAGGCGCAGCCCCTGAGCTGCCACTGACTCGTGTCCGCTGGAAGTCCTGGATCAGCGACTTGTCCAGGATGTCCTTCACCAGGATCCTGTACGTTCTTCTGGGCCGTACCCTTCCCAGTTCTCAAGGTACTGGACCTTGCCAGGTACCCGATGAGACGCCAGGAGGTGCCGCACAGTATAGACGAGGGAACCATCTACCAGACGGGGAGGAGGGGGCAGTGGAGTGACTGGGACCAGGGGAGAGGTAGTAACTGGCTTGGGATGGGAAACACAGAATACTGGGTGGATCTTCAGAGATGCTGGCAGACACAATCTATAGGACACCTTGTTGACAGCCTTTTCCACTACAAACAGTCCCACATAACACGGTGCCAGTTTCCGATTCTCGACATTCGGGGAAGATCCCGCGATGCCAACCAGACCTCCTTCCCTGGTTTGAATGGCCTCACCTGTCGGCAGAGCCGATCAGCCGCTGGGAATGCTGTTTCTGGGCGCACAGCAGAGAAGTCCTGGCTCGTCTCCAGGTAGGTTCGTAGCGCTGGGTCAGCTGTTCAGCAGCAGGAACTCCTACGTCGATCTCCTGATCAGGGGAGAGTGGGAGCTGGAATCCCTTCTGTCATCCAAAGGGAGACATACCGGTGGAGGACAAGGTTATTGTGGGCGATCTCTGCCCAAACCAATTGGGAACTCCAGGATGTGGGGTTGGAAGAGACAAGACAGCGCAGGGTTGTCTCCAGCTCCTGGTTCACTCTCCCAGTCTGGCCGTAGACTGGGGTTGGAAGAGGCAAGACAGCGCAGGGTTGTCTCCAAATCCTGGTTCCCTCTCTCAGTCTGGCCGTAGACTGGGGTTGGAAGAGGTAAGACAGCGCAGGGTTGGCTCCAAATCCTGGTTCCCTCTCTCAGTCTGGCCGTAGACTAGGGTTGGAAGAGGCAAGACAGTGCAGGGTTCTCCAAATCCTGGTTCCCTCTCTCAGTCTGGCCGTAGACTGGGGTTGGAAGAGGCAAGACAGTGCAGGGCTGTCTCCAAATCCTGGTCCCTCTCTCAGTTTGGCCGTAGACTGGGGTTGGAAGAGGCAAGACAGTGCAGGGTTGTCTCCAAATCCTGGTTCCCTCTCTCAGTCTGGCCGTAGACTGGGATTGGAAGAGGCAAGACACTGCAGGGTTGTTTCCAAATCCTGGTTCCCTCTCTCAGTCTGGCCATTGGATTGGGGGTGGAAGCCGGACAAGAGGCTGTCTGTGGCTCCTACAAGAGAGCAGAAAGCCTCCCAAAAGTGGGAAGTGAACTGTGGCCCACGATCAGACACTGTCTTGAGGAAAGCCATGGAGCCTGAACACATGTTGAATCATGAGGGTGGCAGTCTCATGAGCCGATGGGAGCTTGGGGAGGGCAATGAAGTGGGCAGCCTTGGAAAATCAATCCACAATGACCAAAATGGTGGTGTTCCCATTACACTGGGACAGACCAGAGATGAAATTTACTGAGAGGTGGGACCAGGGGCACTGGGGCACAGGCAGTGGACATAACAGACTCACAAGACGCTGGCGTGATGTCTTGTTCCGAGCGCAGGTGAGACAGGCAGATACAAAGTCATGGACATCCTGGGACATAGATGGCCACCAAAACTGTCTCTTCATAAACTCTCGAGTCTGCTGAATTCCTGCATGTCCAGATTCCAACACTTTGGAACACACCGCAGCAGGGACAACCAACCAGTTGGGAGAAACCCCATCCAGGCCTGGATCTGATTGCTGGGTGGCCCTCACCTCTGCCTCTAGTCCCCAGATCACCGGAGCAGCGACACATGAGTGAGGAAGAATGGGCTCTGGATCGGCATTGTCCTCCGATCCGTCGAACTGCCGGGAGAGAGCGCCGGCTTTGGTATTCTTGCTGCTGGGATGATAAGTGAGGATGGAAATCAACCGTGTGAAGAAGAGAGACTCACGAGAATTGAGTCTCCTATCATCCGAATATCGGAGAGGTTCTTGTGTCTGTCCAAAACAAGAATGGATGCTCTGCCCCCTCCAGCCAGTGTCGACATTCCTCCAGAGCCTCCTTGACTGCCAGAAGCTCCCGGTTCCCAATATCATAATTCCTCTCAGCCGGAGTCAAGCGACAGGAAAGAAAGGCACAAGGTGCAGCTGCTCTCCGCAGACTAGCGCCGAGAGAGGACAGCTCCAGTGCCGACATCAGATGCATCTACCTCGGCAATGAGTGGCTGAGATGGGTCTGGGTGTTGCAGTGGTGAAACGTCGCTTTAGCTCGGAAAATGCTTGGTCGGCATCGTCCGTCCAGTGGAATCCTGCCAAGGTCTTCTTGGTGAGTGCATGAATTGGAGTCGCGATAGAGCCAAAATTCCGGATGAAGCAGCAATAAAAGTTCACAAACCCCATGAAGCGCCGTACCTGTTTGACCTTAGATGGTTTGGACCACTCTGCAACTACCTGAACTTTACTAGAATGTCCTTCCTCAAATTTGGAGACCAAAACTGCACACAATACTCCAGGTGTGGTCTCACCAGGGCCCTGTACAGCTGCAGAAGGACCTCTTTACTCCTATTCTCAACTCCCCTTGTTATGAAGGCCAACATGCCATTAGATTTCTTCACTGCCTGCTGTACCTGCTAGATCTGATAGATGATAAAGGTTTAGATAGATTAGACAGACAGTATCTTTTTCATAGGGCTAAAATGTCTAATACCACAGATCATGCATATAAGGTGAGAGGGGGTAATTTTAAAGGTGATGTGAGCTGCAAGTTTTTTACACAGTGAGTGTGGGAGCCTGGAATGTTTTGCTTGACTTGGTTGTAGAGGGAGGTACATTAGAGACTTCGATAAGATGTTTAGATAGCACGTGAATGTGAGAAAAATAGTGGATATGGATATTTTATAGGCAGAAGATAGTAGTTTGATTGGCCATTTGATTACTAATTTGATTTTGGCACCACGTTGATGGCTGAACTGTGCTGTACTGGTCTATGTTCTGTGTTCTAAAACGATGTTAACTCAATTGAGAGGCGGACAGCGGACTTTGTGCATTACTGATCTGCAGAAATATGGATTGATACTTGGAAAATTAACAGGGGATTCATTGGAATGGGACACTCTGGAAAGAAGTTAATTGTAAATTGGCTTAGTATTGTCAGATGTACCAATGTACTGTGAAAAACTTGGCCAATGTACTGTTCATACTGATTATTTCATCACATCAGAATATTGAGATAGTACAAGGGAAAGGCAGGATGAAACGTTACAGTCACAGAGGAAGTGCAGGCTGAGAGCACAAGGCCAAGGCAAGACAGAATCTGAGACAAGAGTCAAGCTTCTTGCACTAGGAGCCATGGATAGAAGCTGTTCCTGACCCTAATAGCAGGTGATTCCAGGCTTTTATGTCTTCTGCACAACGGCAGTGGGGAGAAGAAGGAATATCTGAGATGGCTGTTTTACGAAGCGAACAAGAGAGGTAGACAGAGTCCATCAAGGGGAGTGAGGTTTCCGTGATATTCTGAGTTGTCTGCAGTCTCAGGCAGAGCGGTTGTCATACCAAGCGGTGATGCACCCAGATAGGGTGCATCTATGACAACTGGTGAGCGTGAAGAGGGATATGCCAGATTTCCTTCAGAAATGTCTGTAGAAAACCCTGACAGCGAACGGTAGCCGTTTCTCTGGTGTCAATGTTGTGCAAAGAGGGATTAATATATTAGCAAAATAAGTTTGTACAGCTTGCTCTGGATCTCCAGCATCTCTTGTGTTCAGAAATTAATATTTTGGTTCTTATTAATGTAAGTGTTTCTTTCCAAATAATTGTCATTATGTAAAGAAAATTAGAAAAACAACCATCATTCTGTCACATTACATTTTGCTTGTTGTCTTTACCATGATCTTCTCCACCTATCAGCTCTGTCACTCATTTGGGTTAAAAAGATAAGTGACTTCTCCTGCCTCCCAATTCTGTTTGCTCTCAGTTACTGGCAATATCACAAGATTGATGACACCTGACAATGGATATTTAAGATGACATATTGTGTCCGGGGAAGGAGAGAGCAACAAATTATTCTGACAGCCAGGACTTTTTCAGCACTTGCCACTCAAAATGCATTAAGATTATTTAATATAAACCCAAATAATTCTCTGATCTCACTATTGTGACAAAAGTTTGCTCAGAATGAGCTGATATTGAAATGCAAATGTCTTAAGTAAATTACAAAAAACTAATGAAAAATTTCAATAAAAATTAAAACCCGATGTCACTGACTAAGATCAGTTGTTTTTATATCAATTAAGTGTGTTTTATTCTTCAGAGTTAAATGTACAAACTTTTGTCTTGCTCTCTAGCTTGGGTGTTGTGAGTCTTGCATGTGACTGTGTGTGTCTGAGTGTGTGTTTGAGAACATGTGTGTATATGTGACTGCATGTATGAGTGTGTGTTTGAGAACATGTGTGTATATGTGACTGTGTGTGTCTGAGTGTGTGTTTGAGAACATGTGTGTATATGTGACTGCATGTATGAGTGTGTGTCTGTGACTGTGACTCCACCTCTGACCACGGTGAACAATACCCTGACCTTATACATGGTTGAAGTCTGGCAACGGGAGCAGGCACGAATGGACCGGGAGCTCCTAGTCAGAACCCTGCACAGCAACGGCACAGGGTATTTGGTCAATAGCAGCTGGGACTGAGTGGCAGCTGTTTCTGACAGACCCCTGTGCGACTGAGCAGCCCAATTTAGGGACCGCACTGCTCACCCCAGTTGGGGAAGGGCCTAGAAAAGGTGGCCTAAAAATTGCCCATTCAATCACTCACCTGGATAGGTTACCGCACCTATTGGGCTATTCCACTACTGCTGTCGAAGTAAGAAACTATACAACTTAAAACGGGCAACATGGAATGTAAGGACTCTCCTGGACTCGTACGGCATCTCTGACAGACCTCACTGGAGAACAGCCTTGATCGCTGCTGAGCTGAGGCGCTACAACATCGACATTGCTGCCCTGAGTGAGACCAGGCCCCTGGATGGAGGCTCTTTAACAGAGGAAGGGGTGGGTTCCACCTTCGTCTGGAAAGGTTTCCCCCCAGGTGGACAACATCTCCACGGAGTAGGATTGGCCATCAAGAACACCTTTCTACCAAGTCTCACAGAAACACCTGTTGGCATTAGTGAGAGACTAATGACCCTCCGTATCCCCCGGCAAAGAAACGTTATGCCACGCTTCTCAGTGCCTATGCACCAACTTTGCCATCTGAGAACAAGGCCAAGGAATGACGTTGGATGAAGCTCTTTGCCGGATCCCTACGAATGATAAGATCCTTTTGCTTCAACGCTAGGGTGGGACAGAACAACAGGATATGGAGTGGAGTGCTAGGTAGGCATGGTATTGGCAAGGTGAATGCAAATGGCATGAGGCTACTTACTCCTTGCTCTGAGTGTAACCTCACCATAACCAACACCATCTTCCAGCAGAAGGCATTGTGGATGCACCCTCGCTCTAAACATTGGCACATGATCGACTTCATCACTGTGAGACGTAGTGACATCAAGGATGTTCTCATCACCCGTGCCATGAGGGGTGCAGAGTGCTGGACTGACCACCGTATGATTGTGGCCAAGCTCCATATGAAAGTGCGTCCCCCTTGCGGCTGCAAAAACCCAATAAAAAGCGGCTGAATTGCAACCGCCTGAGAAACACAGAAGCAAGAAATGAGTTTCGGTGCAGCCTAACTGAGAAACTAAGGGAGCTGGAACCCTGTCTGAGCTCAGAAAATACCGTGGAACAACAGTGGACCTGTATCAGCTCTGAGCTCTATGAAGCAGCAGCCCAGCCCAATCCATCGGCCATAAGAGCAGAAACCACCAAGACTGGTTTGACGATTACTCAGACACCATACACAACTTGCTTAAGGACATGCACAAAGCAGACTGGGCAACTTTAGACAACCCATCATCCACCAGCATCAGACAGCATTGGCAGACAGCTCAGAGGAATACGGGCCATACTAAATGAGTGATTGACTGAAAAGACACGTGAAATCCAGTCCTTTGCCGATAATAATGACATGCATAATTTTTACAATGCTGTCAAAACCATCTACGGCCCAATAAATCGATGTGTTACTCCCCTGAAAACAGCAGATGGTCTAATACTTCTGAAGAATCAGAATACCATTCTGCTGAGGTGGGCTGAGCACTTTAACACCCTGCTTAATCAGGATTCTGACGCAGACCCCACCATCCTGGACAAACTGCCGGAACTTCCTCCTATCCACAACCTCAGTCTACCATCAACCTTCCAGGAGGTTCTATCAGCTGTCCATTCCCTTAAGAACAATAAGTCCCCCGGCACTGACAATATTCCAGCCGAGTTACTGAAGAACGGAGGGTCCCATGTATATGTACACCCTCTACCGTACATCACCAAGGCCTGGATTGACGAGAACATCCCACAGCGATG
Source organism: Hypanus sabinus (assembly GCF_030144855.1). NCBI lineage: Eukaryota > Metazoa > Chordata > Chondrichthyes > Myliobatiformes > Dasyatidae > Hypanus > Hypanus sabinus. The sequence goes on along the minus strand of NC_082725.1, from coordinate 69,775,729 downwards.
GAGAATATGCAAACATCATTGTCATTTATAAGAACAAGGGTGACAAGGCCATCTGCGGCAATAGTAGGGGCATCTCACTCCTTTCTGTTGCTGGAAAGGTCCTGGCTAAGGTGATGCTTCAGAGACTCATCAGCAACATCACCGAGTCAATGCTGCCTGAATCGCAGTGTGGATTTAGGAAGAACAGGAGCACGATGGATATGACCTTCACAGCCCGACAGCTTCAGGAAAAGTGCCGGGAGCAACATCAAGACCTGTTTATGGCCTTTGTCGACCTCTCCAAAGCATTCGACATGGTGCAAAGAGAGCTGTTATGGGATGTCCTCCTCAGGTTTGGCTGCCCCAATAAATCTGTTAACATCCTCCACCAGTTCCACGATGAGATGACTGCTCGGGTGACCTTGGGAGGACAAGAGTCCGAACCCTTCCTGGTACACACAGGGGTGTGCGCTAGCGCCAGTGCTCTTTAACATCTTCCTCCTGTGTGTTACCAAGCTCCTCCACAACGAGATTGAGGACAGCAGCGATGTGGCAGTGGATGTCAGATTAGATGTCAAACTTCTTTAACATCAGGAGGCTCCACACAACCACCAAACCCCGTAGGGAGCGGGTCCTGGAGCTGCAATTTGCAGATGACTGTGCTCCTGTGGCCCACACTCCGGAGGATCCTCAGACTGTCCTTGCTGCGGCGGTGAGAGCGTACAGCAGGATGGGGCTGACCGTCAATACCACCAAGACAGAAGTGGTTTGCCAGAGGAGTACCAGTGTCCCACCCACCCTACCTGCCTTCACTGTTGGTGATGAAAAGCTGTCAGTAGTGCCAACTTTCAAATATCTGGGCAGCATTCTGAGGATAGTGGCATTGACGACGACATCCAGAGCCGCATTAAACAGGCATCAGCTGCCTTTGGGAGACCTCGGCGTAGAGTCTTTCAGAACAGGAGCCTTCGTCCCTCCACAAAGGTCACTGTATACCAAGCGGTCTGTGTCACCACCCTCCTTTATGGCTGTGAAGCTTGGGTAACCTACAGACATCACATCAAGTCCTTGGAGCACTTCCACATGAGCTGCCTTCAGCGCATCCTGGGGATTACCTGTCATGAGCGGGTGCCTCACTTTGAAATACCTGTAAAGACCAACTGCAGAAGTATTGAGGCCACGGTCACCCAGCGTCAGCTGGGGCACGTGATAAGGATGCCCCCATGTCGGCTACCCCGCAGAGTGTTATACGGCCAGCTACATCATGGTCAACGCTCAGCTGGAGGGCTGAAGAAGCACTATAAGGGTCAGATGAAGAATGAAGAGTGCAAGATCAGACCTGAGGACCTGGAGGATGTTGCTGCTGACCGTAACACTTGGTGACAGCTGTGTCGGGATGGGGTTCGTATTCTGGAGATGGAAAGAACAACCAGAAGGCAGCAGAAGAGAGCCAGGAGAAATGCAGCCATGGTTGCCATCACTACCACATATACATGTCCCACCTGCAATAGAGCTTGTGGGTCCAGGATAGGACTGTATAGTCATCAAAGATCTCACCATTAAAGGAGTGGATGTCATCATCGGATTCCGATGGACAACCGAAGAGAAGAGTGATGTAGATATGTGTGTGTAAGTGTGTGTTTGTATGTGTTTGCGAGTGTGTACGTGTGTGTATATGCCTGTTTGTGTGTGGGTGTTTATGTGTGCAAGTGTGTGTGTTTTCTCTGTGTGTGTATATATGTGTATATGTGTGCTTGTGTGCGACTATGTGTATGTGTGTGCACGTATGTGCACGAGAGTGTGTGTATGTGTGTATGCACACATGTGTACACAAGTGTGTGTGTGTGCGAGTGTGTTTGTGTGCATGTGTGGGTGTGTGTGTTTGTGTGCGAGTATGCCTGTGTGTGGGTGTGTGTGTGTTTGTGTGCGAGTATGCCTGTGTGTGGGTGTGTGTGTGTTTGTGTGCGAGTATGCCTGTGTGTGTCTGTGGATGTGTGTGTCTGTGTGTGTGTGTTTGTGTGTGAGTGTGTGTGTGTTTGTGTGCGAGTGTGTGTGTGTGTGTCTGTGTGTGCGAGTGTGGGAGTGTGTGTATATGTGTGTCTGTGTGTGGGTGTGTGTGTTTGTGTGTGAGTATGTCTGTGTGTGTGTTTGTGAGCGAGTGTCCTCTTGAGTATCAAAGACATGCAGCTCAGTAGGTGGATTGTTCCAAATACACAAAGGAGTGGGCAGAATCGGGGGGAAGTTGATGGGAATATGATTAGAGTAAGGTTATAATAAATGGGTGAATGATGGTCAGTGTGAATTCAATATGAATGCAATGTGCACCAATTTGTTGAGGAATGAGTGAAATTTACTGAGATAGAGCATCTATCAGAGGTGGGGGGGTGAAATGATGATTTTGTAGGGCTGTTTCCATGGGCTTGTTCCCATGATGTATGACTCTATATCAGAAAGTTGAGGTTTACTGATGGTTGTACAATGTTCGATTCCATTCCCAATTCCCAAGCAAATGAAGTCTATCCCTTTATATACCAGACCGAACAACACTCTTAGTGTTGTTGTGCATACCGTATATGGGCCGAATCTCAATCTGAGGTCTCACACAGTCCTGAAGTATGATTGCTGGCCCTTCATCATTATTGTGTCTAAATCCTGGAGCTTCCAACCCCACTGCTGGCAGCAGGTCAGAAGGTGGTAACCCTGTGAGTCCAACTCCAGATGGACAATTCTCTGTACACCAGCCTTGCCAGCAACATTGGCACCTGTAGTCAAAACTCTGAGGCTGAGGAACAGTATAGCCAAATTTACAGAGAACTACACATTCCTATCGGTTCTATAAGAGCTCATTGAAATGTCAATGAAATAGTGAAGCACTATTGTACAGTCAGAGAGTACAGTTGTTGAAAAACTGGCTGACACTGAAATCTCCCAAATACCTAGTGAGTTCCTCAGTGCAAAACCAGTGATGGATTTGCAATGTTCTCCCCAAGTAACCTGTTTCCTGCAACATAGAACAGACAGCAGAGCTATCTGCCCTTCAGCCCAGATGCCTGTGCTGAACACAATGCTGAATTAAATTAAACCTCTTCTGTCTGCACAAGATTGCTACCCCTCCATTCCCTGAAACTTCTGTGATGAATATACACTTTCCTGGCCCCAAAAGGTATTTTAAGCACAGCAACAGAAATTGCCCAAGTCTCAAGATGTTGGTTGTTCAATAAGTTAAACTTGTAACTAGCATTCTTTGCTCCCATCGTGATTTAAATCAGGGAAACAGTGGTGTCCGTATCAATGTTAGAAGTCTTTTGGGATAGGTAGGAGTGACAGGGAGAAGACAGAATTCATTCCTCAGACTTGGTTCTTGCATTCATCTGCAACGCTTTGCTATGTTTTACTAGCTGGCAAGGATTATACTTGTGTTTGGAAGTTCTTTGCAAGTTATAAATCTCTGTTAAGATTGACTCCTCAGAAATTAAATATGCTTCACTAAAACAAACCGTTTAATCTTGGTACACAGGATGACCCACCTCGTGAAATAGTGATTATTAACAGGTAGGTTCCTTCAGAAAGAGACTAAAACAGAGAAATGAACTATTCCTTGAAAAGTAGATCGATACAATAAATCCCTAAACTGAGAACATCCGGAGGCCTATTGCATACCAGAAGGGACTTAAAATCTTGTTAGCGCTGTCAAATGGGAAAACCTAATATCATCACAATTTATGTATATATTGAACAGCCTCTTCTATACAACTACTGCATCTGTTTCCACAACCACCCAAGCAGCCCTTTCCAGCCACCTACAGCTCTCAGTGTAAAACAACATTGCCCTGCACATCTCCTTTAACCTCTCCCCCTCTCACCTAAACTCAAATTCATTAACTGGCAGGTCAGTGAAAGCTCCTGAAAGAGTACCTGGTTGATGTTCCTTCAGAAACCTGTGGAAGGAAAATGAGGTTGTTCTGTTCCTTCAGCATTTTCTGAAGTCAGGGATCCAGTCTTCACGAGTACAAGACTATACCTATCTCTTGACAATAAACGAACGGACATCAGGAATAGGTTTGATAGCAGCTGCCTCAACATTAACGATGTAAAGAGCTCAGTTTGAAGCTAAATCTATCCTGCACTCTAAGCACTTCCAGGAATTAAAAAGGATAGGATTGTAAAGCTGTGGTAAATCATGGTACATGATGAATGTGAAACTTATTAGATACCTCCTTCAAAGAGCAGAAAGATATCCTTTGATTCTATGATGTAACAACATCAGAGAGAGTACAAAGGCTTTAGTAAATCACTGTATCCTTCCTTCCTACCCAAATAGGATGTTGATTTATTTCCACAGAAAAACAGAGATAACATAGCTTTGCATGATCAGAACATGAAGCCAATGCCATGGATGAATACAAAAGAGCACTGGTTTTAATAATCACAAGCAAACTGAGGCCTAACTCAAACTGCTCAAGGAGATGGCACGAACCAATGCAGTGCTTTAGGGAGGGAGTTCTGGGATTGAAGAGTGAAAATGATGGATGAGAGATATACTTCCAAGTAGGGATGGCAAGATGCAATGACAAAACTAGTAAGCTCTGCAGACATCTGGGATCAGTCCTGACCACGGCTGATGCTGGCGTGGAGATTGCAATATCTCCCTCCGGATAAACATGTCCTCTGCAAAGTAGGCTGGAATTCAGTTGTCAAGCATGAATGATGGGTACGTGGGATGTCAAGTCTGTCAGGATGCTGGGGACTTGTGGAAACTGTGTGGTGATTTCTTTTGAACTTACAGTCCGTTAACATCTTTGGACTATTTTTACTGTGCCCATGGTCTGTTTTTTATCAATTATGTTAATGTTTGCACTGTTGTAACTATATGTTGTAACTATGTGGTTTTGTACAGGTCTTGTAGCTTTAGTTTTTGGTCTTGTTTGTCTGATGGATTTGGAGCTCCTTTCCGGGGAATGCGCTAAGACGGTAGTGCGATATTAATACGCAGCAGCCTCTCCGGACTCTGGATTGGGGATTGCCAAACGTTATGTGGATTTTCTGGTGTAGTCTGTTTTGTCCTATGCTTTTGTGATATCATTCTGGAGGAACATTGTCTCATTTTTTAACTGCATTGCATTTGTGGCTTTTAAATGACAATAAACTGAATCCGAACAGGGGGAATGTTTACATTTCTGTGAGGAGAATTGTTAGGATTGAAGCTAATTAGGATGGGTGCTAGGTCTGTGTTCAGCTTGGAGTCAAGGGATGAAGAGCGTCAATCTGCACTCCATGAATCTGTGCAGACAGTGACCTTGTTCCTGTTTCTCTCTGACTGTGTGTGACTGAGTCATGACAGTCTGTGCAGGGCTGTGACCTTCTCTTTCTTTGTCTCCATCATTCAGAGTGCAGGACTGTGACCCTCTCTTTCTGTGTCTCCATCACTCTGATTGCAGGACTGTGACCCTCTCTTTCTGTGTCTCCATCACTCTACAGGACTGTGACCCTCTCTTTCTGTGTCTCCGTCACTCTGATTGTAGGTCTGTGACCCTCTCTTTCTGTGTCTCCATCACTCTGATTGCAGGACTGTGACCCTCTCTTTCTGTGTCTCCGTCACTCTGATTGTAGGTCTGTGACCCTCTCTTTCTGTGTCTCCATCACTCTACAGGACTGTGACCCTCTCTTTCTGTGTCTCCATCACTCTGATTGCAGGACTGTGACCCTCTCTTTCTGTGTCTCCATCACTCTACAGGACTGTGACCCTCTCTTTCTGTGTCTCCATCACTCTACAGGACTGTGACCCTCTCTTTCTGTGTCTCCGTCACTCTGATTGTAGGTCTGTGACCCTCTCTTTCTGTGTCTCCGTCACTCTGATTGTAGGTCTGTGACCCTCTCTTTCTGTGTCTCCATCACTCTGATTGCAGGACTGTGACCCTCTCTTTCTGTGTCCCCATCACTCTACAGGACTGTGACCCTCTCTTTCTGTGTCTCTGTCACTCTACAGGACTGTGACCCTCTCTTTCTGTGTCCCCATCACTCTACAGGACTGTGACCCTCTCTTTCTGTGTCTCCGTCACTCTACAGGACTGTGACCCTCTCTTTCTGTGTCTCCGTCACTCTACAGGACTGTGACCCTCTCTTTCTGTGTCTCCGTCACTCTACAGGACTGTGACCCTCTCTTTCTGTGTCTCTGTCACTCTGATTGTAGGTCTGTGACCCTCTCTTTCTGTGTCTCCGTCACTCTGATTGTAGGTCTGTGACTTTTATCTCAGTTTCTGGGTCTCCATGTCTCTGTGTGCAGGTCTGTGTCTGTGTACAGCAAATGCTATTTCATTGGCTCTTCACACACCCCTGGAACATCTGGGAAGTAAAGTTACATAAATCAGGATCAACTTTATTGATTACCTCTCGGCATTTAACACCATCATCCCCTCAGGTCTAATCAGCAAGCTCCAAGTCCTGGGCCTCAGTACCCCCTTGTGAAATTGGATCCCGGATCTCCTCCACAACCTGCATCTGCACAGAGGCACCACAGGCGTACTTTACACCATGCTCGCGGATGGCACCGCAGTTGTGGGCTGTGTCAGCGTACAGGAGGCAGAATGAAAACTTGGCTGAATGGTGTAATAACAATCTCCTACCAAGGAACTGGTTGTAGACTTCAGGGGAGGGAATCCAGAGGTCCATGAGGCAGTGAGGGTCAGAGGTGGAGAGGATCAGTAACCCCCAGACCATGCTCTTTTCTCAGTTACTACCCCTCAACCATCAGGCTCTTGAACAAAAGGGGATAACTACACTCATTTCAGGACCCATTTGTTATTTAATGTTTGTTATTTATTGCTATTTATTTATATATGCATTTGCAGTTCGTTTACAGTTCAGACTTGCTGATTTTAACAGATTCTGATCCTGAGTACAGTTACTGTTCTATAGATTTGTTAAGTATGCCCACAGAAAAGAATCTCAGGGTTGTGTGTGGTGACAGCTGTGTACTCTGATCATGAATTTTACTGTGAACTTTGATTAGCTGTGAAATACAGCACCTTGGGGAATGCTGAGCAGGATGAGCGGTGCTGGTGGAGAGAGAAGTATTGAGCTAATATTGTCAGTGGATGACCCGGATCATGACTGGTCAAACAGAGTGAGTTATGTGAAGCTGTCAGTCTTCTGCAGTCAACAAACCCAGATGGAAGTCAAGGTGCTTTTCATTGAGCATGTATTAGCCTCATTATAACTAGCAGGAAATTGCACACAAATAGATTAGACTGGGAATGGGAATGGAGAATTTGGGGCTAACCCTGCAGACTGGATGAAGTACAGGAATATCACTGCTTCACCTGGAATGACTGTCAGTTGTAGATATTCACTGCTCTTTCTATGTAGAAAATGCATCCTTCTTTGCTAGACAGCAGAACTACACCATTCTCCATGTGCAGCCTCACTGGGGCCCTATATAAATACAATAAGGCATCTTTATTCTTGAACTTAAAAAGTAATAAAGGGTAACACACAACATTTGTCCACCTAAATCATTTGTGCTTCTGGCTGTCAGTCTTCAGTAATTTCTCTACAAGCACTCCCAGGTTCATTTCAACATCAACACATCTTGATTTCACCTTTATAAAAAAACATGCTTTGTTTTTGTGCACCAAAGTGCACCTTCCCATTTCAAAGATTATATTCTATCATACCCATGTCCCTTTCTACCACCTCACAATCCCACTGCTGGACCTGAAACACGACATCTGATCCTTTCAACCAGATTACTGATCTGAGCCCCATGCACCATTCTCTGTAGTACCCCGCCGTCACAGCCTGACAAACTGAGACAGACCCATGTGTTCCATTTCTTTCCTTTCTGTCCAATAACCAATTCTCAATCTGTGCCTCTGTGAACTTTAACCTTAACAATGGTCCTGCGATGGACTTTATTAAAATCCTCATCTACTGAACTCCCTTTATCTATTCTACTCAGCACATCCTCAAAAAACTCCAGGGAATTAATTTAAGGTAGTTTTCCTTTCATAAGTCCATACATCTCTGCTCAGTTATCCTATTCTTTTCAATGTCTTCTGTTGTTGTATCCTGCACTTGAGTGACCAGCCCCTATAACTGATGTTAGCCTAATATGTACATAGTGTCTTTGTCCTCTCCTTTATAAAAACCGGAGTTATATTTGTTAACCAATTAATAGGCCCTATCCAGAATCTATAGAACCCTGGAAGGTTTTTTACTAGAAAATCCTCTCAAGTAACCTTCTTCAAAACAATGGTATTTAGATTATTAGATTATTGGTAAATGTCATCTTCCAGTTTTACCACCTAGTACTTTTCACTCTCTTTATCAGAATCCGCCAGTTCTGTTACAGGTCATTCATCTGTAATAAGACATAGAATAGTACAGCTGGGTAACAAATTCTGTGGCCCAGGTTATTGTGCAGAACATGATACCAAATTAAACTAAACACATCTGTCTTCAAATGGTCTGTATCTTCCATTTCCTGGACATTCATATGCCCCTCTAAAACTGATGATAACTGCTTCAGTCCCTGGTAGCCTGTACCTGGTGCCTATCTCTCTATGCCTAAAAAGAAAATTTGCCCTGCACATCTCCTTTAGATGTCCCCCAGTCACCTTTTAGCTGGGTCCTCTAGTATTTGATATTTCTATCCTGGGAAACAGAATCTATTCCTCTCATTATTTTATATACTTTTATCAAGCCCTCCACTGAGCCTCTGCTCTTTCAGAGAAAATTATCCAAGCTTGTCCAAACTCTCCTTGTCGCACTTGACCTCTAATCCAATCCTCTCCACGTCCTTCCTGCGAAGCAGTGACTAGAACTGCACGTAACACTCCACATGGAGATCTAACGGGCTCATTATGTTTTCCTCCCCACTGATGCTGGGCATTTCCCCAGCTCTGAGCTCCATTTCACTACTTTTACATTTCCCTTTTCCTCAGACTATCCTCATTAATTGATCAAACTGATGTCCTCATCAACACCTTATCATCATGGCAAATGGCATCACTCGTCCTTTGCTTCACTCCCCCTCTGCAATTTCCCCTCTCTCTTTCCCAGTTCTGACGAAGGGTCTTTGGCATGAAACTCTCTTTCTCTTTCCGCAGATGTTGCCTGAACTGCTGAAGGTTTTCAGTACTTCCCCAGGAGGCTAAATCTTTACTTTCTAAGAGGCGGTTTGATCGAGGAATGACTGCACAGGTGCATGGACACCAGCAAGTTAGATGGGCGGGAAGAGTTTAAAAGGAGGACAGCTTTATAGAGCAAGCAACAGAGTAGAGGGAGTCAGAGTGATCAGGAGGTCCTTGGCGATAATGTGTTGAGGTAAGTTACTTGTGAAGAATAGGAATAGGAAGTACATCTGCGAGGCCGGTGTTCTGTACTGGGTGTCAGATGTGGGATGTACGGGAGACTCCCAGCCTCCTGGATGGCCACATCTGTGCCAGCTGCGTCAAGCTGCAGCTCCTTAGGGACTAAATTAGGGAACTGGAGATGTAGTTCGATGACCTTCATCTGGTCAGGGAAAGTGAGGAGGTGACAGAGAGGAGGTACAGGCAAGTAGTCACACTGGGGCTTCGGGAGACACAGTCAGGAGAGGGAAGGGTGAGAGTCGGATTCTAAAGAGTACCCCTGTGGCTGTCCCCCTTGACAATAAGTACTCCTGTTTGAGTACTGTTGGGGCAAGGACAGCCTACCTGGGGGAGGTGGCAGTGGCCGTGCCTCTGGCACAGAGTCTGGCCCTGTGGCTCAGAAGGGTAGGGAAAGGAAGAGCAGTGATAAGGGATTCTATAGTTAGGGAGGCAGACAGGCAATTCTGTGGACACAGGAAAGAAACTCAGATGGTAGTTGGCCTCACAGGTGCCAGGGCCTGGGATGTTTCTGATCACATCCACAATATCCTGAGGTGGGAGGGAGAACAGCCAGAGGTTGTGGTATATATTGGTACCAAGAAAATAGGCAGGAAAAGGGAGAAGAACCTGAAAACAGACTACAGGGAGTTAGGCAGGAAGTTGAGAAGCAGGACCACAAAGGTAATAATCTCGGGATTATTGCTTGTGCCACGCAACAGTGAGTATAGGAATTGAGAGAGGTGGAGGATAAATGTGTGGCTGAGAGATTGGAGCAGGGGGCAGGGATTCAGATTTCTGGATCATTGGGGCCTCTTTTGGGGCAGGTGGGACCTGTACAAAAAGAATGGGTTGCATTTGAATCTGAGGGGGACCAATATCCTGGCAGGGAGGTTTGCTAAGGCTGTTGGGGAGAGTTTAAACTAGAATTGCTGGGGGTTGGGAACTGAACGGAAGAGATGGAGGAAGGGGCAGTTGGCTCACAAATAGAGAAAGCTTGTAGACATGTGAGAGGGAGGATAGGCAGGTGATAGAGAAGGGACGCACTCAGACTGATGGTTTGAGATGTGTCTACATTATTTTAATGCAAGGAGTATCATGAGCAAATCGGATGAGCTTAGAGCTTGGATCAATACTTGGAGCTATGATTTGGTGGCCATTACAGAGATCTGGATGGCTCAAGTGCAAGAACGGCTACTTCAAGTGCCAAGCTTTAGATGTTTCAGAAAGGACAGGGAGGGAGGCAAAAGAGGTGGGAGCGTGGCATTGTTGATCAGAGATAGCGTCACAGCTGCAGAAAAGGAGGAAGTCGTGGAGGGATTGTCTACTGAGTCTCTGTGGATAAAAGTTAGGAACACGAAGGGGTCAATAATTCAAATGAGTGTTTTTTATAGACCACCCAATAGTAACAGGGACATCAAGGAGCAGATAGGGAGACAGATTCTGGAAAGATTCGATTATAACAGGGTTGTCGTAGTGGGAGATTTTAATTTCCCCAATATTGATTGACATCTCCTTTAGAGCAAAAAGTTTAGATCGAGTGGAGTTTGTTAGGAATATGTAGATAAGCCTACAAGAGGAGAGGCTGTACTTGATCTGGTATTGGGAAATGAACCTGGTCAGGTGTCAGATCTCTCAGTGGGAGAGTGTTTTGGAGATAGTCATCACAATTCTATCTCCTTTACCATAGCATTGGAGAGGGATAGGAATAGACAAGTTAGGAAAGCGTATAGTTGGAGTAAGGGGAAATATGAAGCTATCAGGCAGGAACTTGGAAGAATAAATTGGGAACAGGTAATCTGAGGAAAATATACAGTAGAAATGTGGCAAATGTTCAGGGGATATCGTGTGGGGTTCTGCATAGGTACGTTCCAATGAGACAGGGAAAGGATGGTAGGGTACAGGAACCATGGTGTACAAAGGCTGTTGAAAATCTGGTCAAGAAGAAAAGAAAAGCTTATGAAAGGTTCAAAAACCTAGGTAATGATAGGCTAGCAGGAAGGAGCTTAAGAATGAAATTAGGAGAGCCAGAAGGGGCCATGAGAAGACCTTGGTGAGCAGGATTAAAGAAAACCTCAAGGCATTCTACAAGTATGTGAAGAGCAAGAGGATAAGATGTGAGAGAATAGAACCAATTAAGTGTGACAGTGTGTATGGAACTGGAAGAGATAGCAGAATACTTAATGAATACTTTGCTTCAGTATTCATTACAGAAAAGGATCTTGGCAGTTGTAGAGATGACTTACAGCGGACTGAAAAGCTTGAGCATGTAGATATGAAGAAAGAAGATGTGCTGGAGCTTTTGGAAAGCATGAAGTTGGATAAGTCACCGGGACCGGATGAGATGTACCCCAGGCTACTGTGGAAGGCGAGTAAGGAGATTGCTGAGCCTCTGGCAATGCTTGTGCTGCCTATTATTTATTGTTCTGCCTGCACTGTTTTGTGCACTTCATGCAGTCCTGTGTAAGTCTGTAGTCTAGTGTGGTTTTTCTGTTGTTTTATGTAGTTTCAGTGTAGTTTTTGTATTGTTTCATGTAGCACCATGGTTCTGAAAAATGTTGTCTCATTTTTACTGTGCAGTTATGGTCAAAATGACAATAAAAAGTCACGACTTGACGATCTTTGGATCATCAATGGGGACAGGAGAGGTTCTGAAGGATTGGAGGGTTGCAGATGTTGTTCCCTTATTCAAGAAAGGGAGTAGAGATAGCCCAGAAAATTATAGACCAGTGAGTCTTACTTCAGCGATTGGGAAGTTGATGGAGATGATCCTGAGAGGCAGGATTTATGAACATTTGGAAGAGCATAATATGATTTGGTATAGTCAGCATGGCTTTGTCAAAGGCAGGTCATGCCTTACGAGCCTGATTGAATTTTTTGAGGATGTGGCTAAGCATATTAATGAAGGAAGAGCAGTAGATGTAGTGTATATGGATTTCAGCAAGGCATTTGATAAGGTACCCCATGCAAGGCTGTTGAGAGTAAGGAAGCATGAGATCCAAGGGGACCTTGCTTTGTGGATCCAGAACAGGCTTGCCCACAGAAGGTTGTAGACGGGTCATACTCTGCATGGAAGTCAGTGACCAGTGGTGTGCCTCAGGGATCTGTTCTGGGACCCCTTCTCTTAAAGATTTTTATAAATGACCTGGATGAGGAAGTGGAGGAATGGGTTAGTAAGTTTGCTAATGACACAAAGGTTGGGGGTGTTGTGGATAGTGTGGAGGGCTGTCAGAGGTTACAGCAGGACATTGATAGGATGCAAAACTGGGCTGAGAAGTGGCAGATGGGGTTCAACCCAGAAAAGTGTGAGGTGGTTCATTTTGGTAGGTCAAATATGATGGCAGAGTATAGTATTAATGGTAAGACTCTTGAGAGTGTGGAAGATCAGAGGGATCTTGGGGTCCAAGTCTATAGGACGCTCAAAGCAGCTGCACAGGTTGACTCTGTGGTTAAGAAAGCATATGGTGCATTGGCCTTCATCAATCATGGCATTTAGTTTAAGAGCCGAGAGGTAATGTTGCAGCTGTATAGACCCTGGTCAGACCCCACTTGGAGTACTGTGCTCAGTTCTAGTCACCTCACTACAGGAAGGATGTGGAAACCATAGAACTGGTGCAGAGGAGATTTACAAGGATGTTGCCTGGATTGGGGAGCATGATTTATGAGAATAGGTTGAGTGAACTTGCCCTTATTCCTTGGAGTGATGGAGGATGAGAAGTGACCTGATAGAGGTGTACAAGATGATGAGAGGCATTGATTGTCTGGATAGTCGGAGGGCTTTTCCCAGGGCTGAAATGGCTAACACAAGAGGGAACAGTTTTCGGGTGCTTGGGAGTAGGTACAGAGGAGATGTCAGGGGTAAGTTTTTTATGCAGAGAGTGGTGAGTGTGTGGAATGGGCTGCCAGCAACGGTGGTGGAGACGGATACGATAGGGTCTTTTAAGAGACTCCTGGATAGGTACACAGAGCTTAGAAAAATAGAAGGCTGTGGGTAACCCTAGGTAATTTCTAAAGTAAGGACATGTTCGGCACAGCATTGTGGGCTGAAGGGCCTGTAAGTTTTCTGTGTTTATCAGGAGGCTAAAGAAATTTGGTATTTCCCTGTTGACCCTTTGCATCTTTTATCAATTTCATAGAAAGCATCCTATTTGAATACATCAAAGATTGGCATTTCAACTGCTCTGCCATGACTGCAAGTAATTTCAAAGGGTTGTGTGCATCATGGAAACCAGCCTCCCCTCCATGGACTCTGTCTATACTTGTTCATCCTGGGTTCACTGATGCAGTAAAGCAGCCAACATAATCAAAAACCCACCCATCTATTCTCGCCCTCTGACATCGAGCATCAAAGCCTTACACAGAACCAAGCTGGTCAAAGAGCTGTACCACGAAACAAAGCAAAACAAATTCCTGTAACACCTGAAGGCAGCACTGCGTGACTATTGTTAACCATATAACAATTACAGCACGGAAACAGGCCACCTCGGCCCTTCTAGTCCATGCCGACACTTGCACTCAAGTGTTCACACTCAGCCCATAACCCTCCATTCCTTTCCTGTCCGTATACCTATCCAATTTTACTTTAAATGACAATACAGAACCTGCCTCTACCACTTCTACTGGAAGCTCGGTCCACACAGCTACCACTCTCTGAGTAAAGAAATTCCCCTTCGTGTTACCCTTAAACTTTTGCCCCCTAACTCTCAACTCATGTCCACTTGTTTGAATCTCCCCTACTCTCAATGGAAAAAGCCTATCCATGTCAACTCGATCTATCCCCCTCATTATTTTAAATACCTCTATCAAGTCCCCCGTCAAACTTCTAAGTCCCAAAGAACAAAGACTTAACTTGTTCAACTTTTCCCTGTAACTTAGGTGTTGAAACCCAGGAAACATTCTAGTAAATCTTCTCTGTACTCTCTCTATTTTGTTGATACCTTTCCTACAATTTGGTGACCAGAACTGTACACAATACTCCAAATTCGGCCTCACCAATGCCTTGTACAATTTTAACATTACATCCCAACTCCTATACTCAATGCTCTGATTTATAAAGGCCAACATACCAAAAGCTTTCTTCACCACCCTATCCACATGAGATTCCACATTCAGGGAACTGTGCACCATTATTCCTAGATCACTCTGTTCTACTGCATTCTTCAATGCCCTACCATTTACCATGTATGTCCTATTTGGATTATTCCTACCAAAATGTAGCACCTCACACTTAACAGCATTAAACTCCATCTGCCATCGTTCAGCCCACTCTTCTAACTGGCCTAAATCTCTCTGCAAGCTTTGAAACCCTGCTTCACTATCCACAACGCCACCTACCTTAGTATCATCTGCATAATCCAATTTACCACCCCATCATCCAGATCATTAATGTATATGACAAACAACATTGGGCCCAGTACAGATCCCTGAGGCACACCACTAGTCACCAGCCTCCAACCTGACGAACAGTTATCCACCACTACTCTCTGGCATCTCACATCCAGCCACTGTTGAATCCATTTTACTACTTCAATATTAATACCTAACAATTGAACCTTCCTAACTAACCTTCCGTGTGGAACCTTGTCAAAGGCCTTACTGAAGTCCATATAGACAACATCCACTGCTTTACCCTTGTCAACTTTCCTCGTAACCTCTTCAAAAACTTCAACAAGATTTGTCAAACATGACCTTCCACGCACAATTCCATGTTGACTGTTCCTAATCAGACCCTGTCTATCCAGATAATTATACATACCATCTCTAAGAATACTTTCCATTAATTTATCCACCACTGATGTCAAACTGACAAGCCTATAATTGCTAGGTTTACTCTTAGAACCCTTTTAAACAATGGAACCACATGAGCAATACGCCAATCCTCTGGCACCATCCCCGTTTCTAATGACATTTGAAATATTTCTGTCAGAGCTCCTGCTATTTCTACACTAACTTCCCTCAAGGTCCTAGGGAATACCTTGTCAGGATCCGGAGATTTATCCACTTTTATATTCCTTAAAAGGGCCAGTACTTCCTCCTCTTTAATCGTTATAGTTTCCATAACTTCCCTACTTGTTTCCCTTACCTTACACAATTCAATATCCTTCTCCTTAGTGAGTACCAAAGAAAAGAAATTGTTCAAAATCTCCCCCATCCCTTTCGGCTCCACACATAGCTGTCCAGTCATCCAGCTGCTCACCCTCCCTCTTGAGAATACTGAGAACTCGACCCTGGCACCAGGGAGGCAACAGACCATCTGAGATTCTCCATCTCTTCCACAGAACTTCTTATCTGTCCCCTTAACTATCGAATCCCCTATCACTACTGCTCTCCTCTTTTCCCTCCTTCTCTTCTGAGCTGAGGGTCCAGTCTCAGTGCCAGAGACACAACCATTGCAACTTGTCCCTGGTAGGTCAACCCCACCAACAGTATCCAAAACGGTGTACTTATTGTTGATGGGAACGGCCACAGGGGTGCTCGGCTCTTCCTGTCTATTCCCCTTCCCTCTCCTGACAACTACCTGTCTCCTGACTCCTAGGGGTGACCATCTCCCTGTAACTCCTGTCTATTTCTGCCTCTGCCTCCCGAATGATCTGAAGTTCATCCAGCTCCAGCTCCAGTTCCCTAACGGTTTGTCAGGAGCTGTAGCTGGATGCACCTTTTGCAGGTTTAGTCATCAGGGACAACAGTGCTCGCCCTGACTTCCCACATACTGCAAACGGACACTCAACTGCCCTAACTGCTGCCTCCATTACCTACTCCTAATCTAATTAGATTAATTAAAGGAGCTTACCTGGCCTTACCTCACCTGGAGTGAAGCTCGGACTCAGCCTCTGCTCGCTTTTTAAATTCTCCCGTTGATCTCAGAGGCTAACTTTCATGCGCTTACGCAGCCGTGACCCGTTCAAACCTCGCCTCTGCCTGATTGAGCCAAAGCTGACTCACTCTGCCTCTGTCCACTCTGACAATGGTCTCTACAATGATCTATATCACGGATTTTTAAAAGAAATTGCATATACATCTGAAGAAATACTACTAGATAAAGGGCTCAAAAAGAATGAGCTGCTGTGTTTAAACTGCACAGTAACTAAGAATTCTTCCCCAATAGGGATGAGAGCAAAACAGGCAAGATGAGAGAAAATCGCTCGAGGCTGGGGGTTCTCAGTAGGCCAGGCAGCATCTATGGGAAAAAGTTCTGTCAACATTTGAGTTGAGACTCTTCGGCAGAATCTTCCCTACTTGGTTCCTTTGTGTGGATGTGCAACTCTTATGAGTGTCAGCAGTTCAGTGAAATTGTGTGTTGGTTTCAATGTTTCTTGTTGTAATTATGGGTTTTTAAAATTATGTATTGCAATGTACTACTGCTAAAAAAATAACAAATTTCACAACAAAAGCCAGTGATAATTATGCTGATTCTATCCTTTTCAACAACTACAATTTCTCTACCCAGTTGTGCTGGGATTAACTGCAGTGCCACAAAACCTGAACAAACTCTCAGCATTTAATGTTTGAAACAATAAATCGGAGACAAAAATACCTTCCTACTTTAATCCTTTTTGGCTCAAATTTTCCCTTTGAAATAAATTCTTATGACACACAGCCTTCCTGAAATGGAAAACAAAATGAAGCAAATATTGTCCCCTGAATCTAAATGCCACAAGGGAAATCATTTCTTGAAACAAGACCAACACTTCAGTTTTTCTTACTTAATCTGAAGGAGATGTTTGACGCTTTGATGCAAGAGGCAATTAGAAAAGCTCAGTAATTTTGTGAAAATGGCAATGATCCATATCTAGTCCTTCTATCAATCTTTTCGTGCCCTGATTATACTTTGAAGTGTCACTGAGTGCTTCTAAACTTTGAGTCAGTGAGCTTTGGCATGTGTGGGCTCACAGTTGGTTAATTAGATGCTGTTTCCTTTCGAAGAATAAATTACCAGCATCAGATGGATAGACTCCATGTTGCAATAGGAGAGAAGGGCTCAGATCTTTAAACCTTTGCTGGTCACCGATGATTGGAGGATGGCAAATGGAGTCCTCCTTTTCAAGATGACTCTAACGTCAATAGGAGGGATGTTTTTGGAAAAAAATGAGGGGCAGCTTTAATGATAACTTGGAAAGAATTTTCCTAATCAATCTACTGGAATAATTTGAAGAGATAAAAAAGTGTAATGAGGAGCTGTGGTTCACACTGACTTCAAAAAGACCTTTGACAATCTACCACGGGACATTGGTTCAAATGGGATCCAGAGCAAATTGGATTCAGAATTGGTTGGTGATGGGTGCTAAAGTATGATTGTGGAAGATTGCTTTTGTTATTGGATGCCTGTGAGTAATGATGTTCCAGGGATATCAGTGCTGGGACGCTTGCGTCTTATAATATGCATGAGTGACTTGGATAGGGATAATGGAAGTATGATCAGTAAATTTGCAGATAACACAACTCGTAAAGGTGTTGATGATGTGGAGGTGAGATGGACTGAGAAATGTCAGATAGTACTTAATCCTGATAAATGTGAGGTGAAGCATGTTGGGACTATAGATTAGGTGTGGACATACACCATGAATGGTAACTTCTCCTTGGAAGCACTGAGGAACAGAGAGCCCTTGCTTCATGAATCCAAAAATCCCTGAATGTGGCAATGCAGGTAGATATCATGATTAAGAAAGCGTTTGGGATACTGGACTTCATTAGGCCAAACACTGAATATAAAAGCAGAGAAATTATGCTCTCTATTTATAAAACATTAGTCAGATGTCTGCAGGAATACTGCATGCAGTTCTGGTCTCTGTGCTATAGAAAAGACTTGATAACTTTGGAGAGGGTTCAGAGAAGATTCCCCAGGATGTTGCTTTGGATAGAACATTTCAGTGAAGAGGAGAGGCTGGCTTTGTCTTCCCTGGAGCTGAGGAGATTAAGGGGAGGCATGAACGAGGTAAATAAAATTATGAGGTGTATAGATGGCGTAGACTGCAGGAACTCCAAAGCTACAGGACATAAAATCAGAGGACATAGTTTTAAAGTAAGGGGTAGGAGATTTAGAGAGGATCTAAGGGGGACTTTTTACATCTAGTTCCTAGAACACACTGCTGGGCAGAGTGTTGGAAGAAGAGCCTCTGACTGTCTGATAAATGGAAAAGTCTATGGAGAAATTGGATAAAGCTCAAGCTAGCAGAGTCTTTGCTGTAACTCCCTCGGTGTTCCTGTGAGTTTCTACAGAAGTTCATGCATCTTCACCTTTTCCTCCAATCTTTGGCAAATACTGCTAGAAAGTGATGGAAAATATTACGGCCCGTTCGCTCAAAGGGCAGTGAATATGTGGGCTACATGAGAAAATGATAGAGGCAGATTTTAATTTTAACAGTATTTAGATAGAAACATAGAAATATAGTAAACCTACAGCACAATACAGGTCTTTTGGCCCACAAAGCTGTGCTGAATGTGTCCTTACCTTAGAAATTACCTGGGGTTACCCATAGCACTCTATTTTTCTAAGTTCCATGTACCTGTCCAGGAATCTCTTAAAAGACCCTATCGTAGCTGCCTCCACCTCCACCATCGGCAGCCCATTCCACGCACTCACCACTCTCTGCGTAAAAACTTACCCCTGACATCTCCTCGGTACCTACTTCCGAGCACCTTAAACCTGTGGCCTCTCGTGCCAGCCATTCCAGCCCTGATCAGATCCACTCCAGTGCTCTATCTGCAACAAACAGGTTTTCTGGTGGCCAACCATTGTAATTCCAATCCCCATTCCCATTCCAGCATGTCAGTCCATGGCCTCCTCTACAGCCACAATGATGCCACTCTCAGATTATGGGAGCAACTTCTCATACTCTGAACATCCATCTTTTTAACTTCCAGTAAATTTTCCCCTCTCTCCGTACACTCTTTTTCCATTCCCTTCTTCTCTTCTCACCTGCCTTTTACCTCTCTCTCGTGTCCTTCTTCCTCCTTCCCTTTCTCCCACAGTTCACTCTCCTGTTTCTTCAGCCCTTTTCCTTTTCCACCTACCAGCTTTTCACTTAATTTCCCCCTCCCCCACCCACCTACCTTTCCCCTTCACCTGGCTTCACCTACCCCCACCCTTCCTCTCCAGTCCCAATGAAGAGTCTCAACCTTAACATGCTTTATTCCTTTGCACAGATGCCTCACATTCAGTAGTGAAATGGCAGTTAAGGGGAACAAAGCTGTGTCACTATACCACTATACACCATTGGTGAAGATGATCAAATGTTTAGCATGGAAGTGGTGGGCAAAAGAGTTTGTTTCTGTACTGTACAATTCTGAGCCACAGGATGTTCTCAAGTAGCTTTAAAGTCATTAAATTATATCTGAAATATTATTGCCATAATGTAGAAAATGTAATCGTCAGTTTGACACAGCAAGATTCTATAAACAGCAGCATTTTAACAACTAGATAATCTGGCTTTTAGGAGTACCTCATGGACGAGCCCACTAGGGGATCAGCTATTTAGGACTGGGTGTTGTGCAAAGAACCAGAATTGATTAGAGAGCTTATGGTAAAGGAACTCTTAGGGACAGTGATCATAACTTGATACCATTCACTTTGCAATTTGAGAAGGAGATGCTAAACTCAGATGTATCAGTATTACAGTGGACTAAAGGGAATTAGAGAGGCACAAGAGAGGAGCAGGGCAAAATTGATTGGAAAAGAACACTGGCAGGGATGACAGCAGAGCAGCAACGGCTAGCATTTTAGGAACCAATTTGGAAGGCACAGGATATATACATCCCAAAGGTGAAGAGGTATTCTAAAGGCATGATGACACAACTCTGGCTAACAACAGAAGTCAAAGCCAACATAAAAACCAAAGAGAGGGCATATAATAGAGCAAAGATTAGTGAGAAGTTAGAGGATTGGGAAGCTTTTAAAAAACAACAGAAGCAACAAAAGAAGCCATAAGTAAAGAAGAGATAGAATACAAAGGTAAGCTAGTCAATAATATTAAAGATGGTACCAAAAGTTTCTTCATAAAGTGTAAAAGAGAGGCAAGAGTAGATATTGGACCACAGTAAAGTGATGCTTGAGAGGTAGTAATGTGGGATGAGGAGATGGTGGATGAACTGAATAAATATTTTACGTGTCTTCACTGTGGAAGACACTACCAGTATGCCAGGAATTCAAGTGGGTCGGCGGCAGAAGTGAGTGAAGTTACCATTACCAGGCAGAAGGTTCTTGGGAAACTGAAAGGCCTGAAGGTAGATAAGTCACCTGGACCAGATGGTATAAACCCAGGGTTGTGAAAGTGGGGCTGAAGAGATAGTGGAAACATCAGTAATGCTCTTTCGAGAATCACTTGATTTTGACATGGTTCTGGAGGAATGAAAATTTGCAAATGTCACTTCAGTCTTCAAGAACGGAGAGAGACAGAAGAAAGGAAATTATACACCAGTTAGTCTAACCTCAGTGGTTGGAAAGATGTTGGAATTGATTTTTAAAAATGTGGTTTCAGGGTTCTTGGAGGCACATGAGAAAATAGGTCGTAGTCAGGGGAAAATCTTGCCTGACAAATCTGTTGGAATTATTTGAAGAAATGCCAAGCAATGTAGACAAAGGAGAATTGGTGAATGTTGTGTACTTGAACTTTCAGAAGGTCTTTGACAAGGCGTTACATGCAAGGCTGCCTAACAGATTAAGAGCCCTGGTATTGCACAAAAGATACCAGCATGGATAGAACAGTGGCAGATTGGCAGGAGGCAAAGAGTGGGAACAAAAGGGAGCCTTTTCTAGTTGTCTACTGGTGACTTGGGTATCTCACAAGGGTCTGTGTTGGAATCATTTGTTTTTATGTTATATGTCAATAACTTGGATGATGGAATTGATGGCTTTGTAGTCAAGTTTTCAGTTTCTTAAGAACCTTCTCACTAGTGATGACAATTTTACACACTCCTGTCCCCAAACCACTCAAACTTCCAGCATAGGTGGAAGAGCATGTGGTTTTGACCAAGAAGAGAGGCTAAAGAAGATAATAAACAGATTAGGAGAATGGCCAAAGAAGTAACGGGTGGAATACAGGGTCAGGAAGTGTATGGTCATGCACTTTGGTAGAAGAAATAAAAGTGTAGACTATTTTCTAAACGGTGCAAAAATTCAAAAGTCTGAGGATCAAAGGGACCTGGGAGTCATCGGACAGGGTTCCTGAAAGGTTAAATTGGAGGTTGAGTCGCTGGTGAGGAAGGCAAATGCAATGTTAGCATTCATTTCAAGAGGACTAGAATATAAAAGCAAGGATGTAATGTTGAAACTTAATAAAGCACTGGTGAGGCCTCACTTGGAGTGTTGTGAGCAGTTTTGGGTCCCTTATTCTGAGAATGGATGTGCTGACACTGGAGGGGTTTCAAAGGAGATTCACAAAATGATTCCAGGATTGAAAGGCTTGTCACATGAGGAGCATTTGATGGAGCCTGGGCCTGTTCTCACTGGATTCAGAAGAATGAGAGGTGACCTCGTTGAAACCTATTAAACATCGAAAATCCTCAGTAGCGTGGATGTGATCAGGATGTTTTCTGTGGCGGGGTTGTCTATGACCAGAAGACACAGCCTGTCTATGGCTTTCACATCCTTCTTGTAGTGTGGCGACCAGAACTGAGTGGGGTCTGACCAGGGTCTATACAGCTGCAACATTACCTCTCAGCTCCTAAACTCAATCCCATGGTTGATGAAGGCCAATGCACCATATGCCTTCTTAACCACAGAGTCAACCTGCGCAGCAGCTTTGAGTGACTTGGACCCCAATATCCCTCAGATCCTCCACACTGTTAGGGTCCGGTCCAGTCCAGGGGCTCTGGACTCTGGGTCCTGCAGTTGTCCCTCCCGTCACCCGTAATCTAGTTAGGACCCTCCTGGCTCAAGGAGACACACCTGTGACTCATTGAGCTGCAGGTGTTTATAAGGGGCCTTAGGACTGGGACCAGGTGGGTGGTCGTTTCGTTCTGTTTCCTGTTTCTCCGCCGGCTCCGAACTCGTCTCTGCATTCTGTGATCCCTCCCGGGCTCAGATCTACTCTTCATCATGCTTCTCTGCCCCGTACCAGTATTGCAAGGTTGGTCCACTCCCCCACCTTTCTTCCCATGCGCTGGTCCTGCTTCTCCGCTCGGTTTTGTTTTTCACGCAGTCGCGCTGTCTGCCGGCCGTTTCCGAATTTCCCGTTGTCATGGCTGTTGTGTTGGTCAACCTGGACCTATGCCTGTTCCTAACCCTTTCCTCCGTCGGGCAGGCCTGGCCGGTCTGCCGCTGCCCGGCGCGGGTTCTGCCCCGTCCTCCTCTTCCGCCAGAACTCTGGGATTGTGCCCCGCACCTACCTAGGGGTCTGCGTCGTGCCCAGGCCTCCGGTGTTTCTGCCTGGGAGGTGACCCTACCCGGGACATATGTGGCCCGCCCAGGGAGGGCTCTCCGCCAGCTTATCTAGCCACCTAGACCTGTCTGCCTGCCTGAACCCCGGGGGCCTGTCTGCCTGAACCCGGGGACCTGCTTACCTGAACCCGGGGACCTGCCTGCCTGAACCCGGGGACCTGTCTGCCTGAACCCGGGGACCTGCCTGCCTGAACCCGGGGACCTGCCTGCCTGAACACTGGGAACCTGTCTGTCTGCCTGCCTGAACCCCGGGGACCTGCCTGCCTGAACACTGGGAACCTGTCTGTCTGCCTGCCTGAACCCCGGGGACCTGCCTGCCTGAACACTGGGAACCTGTCTGTCTGCCTGCCTGAACCCGGGGACCTGCCTGCCTGAACACTGGGAACCTGTCTGTCTGCCTGCCTGAACCCCGGGGACCTGACTGCCCGGGAGCCTGTCTACCTGAACTCAAACTCCGGGAGCCCGCTCCACTCTGCCTGCCTGACACTCTATCGACCTGAACCCCAGCTCTACCCTTAAATGCCACGGCATCCCCATCCTGTCCTCCCCCAGTACCTCAGTGCATCCTGCGTTTGGGTCCATCCGGCCGCATTCCTGACGCACACTGCCAAGAGTCTTACCATTAATACTATATTCTGTCATCATATTTGACCTACCAAAATGAACCACCTCACATTTATCTCGGTTGAACTCCATCTCTCACTTCTCAGCCCAGTTTTGCATCCTATCAATGTCCTGCTGTAACCTCTGACAGCCCTCCACACTATCCACAACACCTCCAACCTTTGTGTCATTAGCAAATTTACTAACCCATCCCTCCACTTCCTCATCCAGGTCATTTATAAAAATCACGAAGAATAGGGGTCCCAGAACAGATCCCTGAGGCACTCCACTGGTCACCGACCTCCATGCAGAATATGACCCGTCTACAACCACTCTTTGCCTTCTGTGGGCAAGCCAGTTCTGGATCCACAAAGCAATGTCCCCTTGGATCCCATGCCTCCTTACTTTCTCAATAAGCCTTGCATGGGGTACCTTATCAAATGCCTTGTTGAAATCCATATACACTGCAAATACTGCTCTACCTTTATCAATGTATTTAATCATATCCTCACAAAATTCAATCAGGCTTGTAAGGCACAACCTGCCCTTGACAAAGCCATGCTGACTGTTCCTAATCATATTATGCCTCTCCAAATGTTCATAAATCCTGTCTCTCAGGATCTTCCCCATCAACTTACCAACCACAGAAGTAAGACTCACTGGTCTATAATTTCCTGGGCTATCTCTACTCCTTTTCTTGAATAGGGGAACAACATCCGCAACCCTCCGATCCTCCAGAACCTCTCCCAATCATCCCCAGAGGCTCAGCAATCTCCTCTCTCACTTTCCACAGTAGCCTGGGGTAAATCTCGTCCAGTTCTGGTGACTTATCCAACTTGATGCTTTCCAAAAGCTCCAGCACATCCTCTTTCTTAATATCTACATGCTCAAGCTTTTCAGTCCACTGCAATTCATCCCTACAATTGCCAAGATCCTTTACCGTAGTGAATCCCAAAGCAAAGTATTCATTAAGTACCTCTGCTATCTCTGCCAGTAACAAACACACTTTTCCACCTTCACACTTGATTGGTCCTATTCTCTCACGTCTTATCCTCTTGCTCTTCACATACTTGTAGAATGACTTGAGATTTTCCTTAAGCCTGTCGGCCAAGGCCTTCTCATGGCCCCTTCTGGCTCTCGTAATGTCATTCTTAAGCTCCATCCTGCTAGCCTTATAATCTCCTCAATCTCTATCATTACCCAGTTTTTTGAACCTTTTGTAAGTTCTTCTTTTCTTCTTGACTAAACTTACAACAGCTTTTTTACACCACGGTTCCTGTACCTTATCTCCCTTTCCCTGTCTCATTGGAATGTACCCATGCAGAACTCCATGCAAATATCCCCTGAACATTCTGCTACATTTCTTCTATACGTTCCCCTGAGAACATCTGTTTCCAATTTATGCTTCCATATGCCTGACAGCCTCATATTTCCCCTTACTCTAATTAAACGCTTACCTAACTTGTCTGTCTCTATCCGTCTCCAAAGCAAGAGTAAAGGAGATAGATTAGTGATCACTATCTCCAAAATGCTCTCCCACTGAGAGATCTGACACCTGACCAGGTTCATTTCCCAATACCAAATCAAGTACAGCCTCTCCTCTTGTAGGCTTATCTATATATTGTGTCAAGAAACCTTCTTGAACACACCTAACAAACTCCACCTCATCTAAACCCCTCACTCTAGGGATCTGCCGATCAACATTTAGGAAATTAAAATCTCCCACCGCAACAACCCTGTTATTACTACACCTTTCTAGAATCTGTTTCCCTGTCTGCTCCTTGATGTCCCTGGTGGCCTATAAAAAACACCCAGTAGAGTTATTGATCCCTTGCCATTCCTAACATTCACCCACAGTTTCAATAGACAACCCCTCCATGATTCCACATTTTCTGCAGCTGTGACACTATCTCTGATCAACAGTGCCACACCCCCACCTCTTTTGCCTTCGTCCCTGTCCTTTCTGAAACATCTAAAGCCTGGCACTCAAAATTACCATCCCTGTTCCTGAGCCATCCAAGTCTCTGTAATGGCCACAACATCACAGATCCAAGTACTGATCTACGCTCTAAGCTTATCTGCTTTGTTCATAATATTCCTTGCATTAAAATAGATGCATCTCAAACCATTGGTCTGAATGCGTCCCTTCTCTATCACCTGCCTATCCTCCCTCTCACACTGTCTCCAAGCTTTCTCTATTTGTGAGCCAACCGCCTCTTCCTCCATCTCTTCAGTTTGGTTCCCAACCGCCCCCCCCCCCCCCCCAGCAATTATAGTTTAAACTTTCCCGAACAGCCTTTGCAAACCTCCTCGCCAGGATATTGGTCCCCCTGGGATTCAAGTGTAACCCATCCTTTTTGTACAGGTCAAACCTGCCCCAGAAGAGGTCCCAATGATCCAGAAATCTGAATCACTGCCTCCTGCTCCAATCCCTCAGCCACACATTTATCCTCCACCTCACTCTATTCCTACACTCACTGTCACGTGGCACAGGCAGTAATCCCGAGATTACTACCTTTGATGTGCTGCTTCTCAAATTCCTTCCTAACTCCCTGTAGTCTTCTTTCAGGACCTCCTCCACTTTCCTACCTATGTCATTGGTACCAATATTTAAAACCAAAACCCAAGATATAGCCATAGGCCCGAGCTACACCTGCCTTTTCGTTGGCTACATGGAACATCCATTTTCCTTAGACTTCCCTTCTAATGGTCCCCAGAACTTTCTGCGCTACATTGACAACTGTACTTGTACTGCTTTAGGCACCCATGCTGAGCTAATCAATCTCATCAACTTTGCCACCATCTCTGGAGACAAATTGTCTACAGCTATTTTTTAAAAGACCTATCAGGTTCCGTGGTTATTTCGATGATACCCCTTCCCACCCTGTCACCTGTAAAAATGCCATTGCCTTTTCTCAGTTCCCTCACGTCTGCTGCACCTGTTCCCAAGATGAGGCTTTCCTTTCCAGAACACCCGAGGTGTCCTCCTCCTCCTCCTCCAAAGGATGGGTTTTACTGCTTCCACTATTGATGCTGCCATCATCTGCAGTTGCTTCCATTTCCCAGACATCCGTCCTCAACCTGTCTTCCTGCTGCCTTGACAGTGATAACTCCTTTTGTCCTCACCTACCACCCCATGGAATTCCAGATACTTAGAACCTTACTGTCTGTATTTTTATTTTTTGACCCAGTCACCAACTGATCTTTTCCAATATTTTCTAGTTCAGGTCTTAAGTTGACAAATCATTGCTTCCAAATTCAGCTGCTTTGTAAATCAATTCAAAGTGTAATGTTCCAAGTAAATTTATTATCAAAGTACATACTGTAATATGTTAACCATATACAACCCTGACATTCATTTTCTTGTGGGAATTCACAATAAATAAAAGAAGCATAATAGAATCAATGAAAGATGACACACAAGAAGGACAAACAACCAAAGTGCAAAGGGCAACAAACTATGTAATACAATAATAATAATAAGTAAATAAGCAATAAATATCGAGAACATGAGATGAAGAGTCCTTAAAAATGAATCTATAGATAATGGGAACAGTTTGTTTTGGAGCGAGAGAAGTTATCCTCTTTAGTTCAAAAGTCTGATGGTTGGGGTTAATAACTGTTCCTGAACCTGGTTGTGTACTTTCTGTACCTTCTTCCTGACAGCAGCAGTGTGAAGAGAGCCTGACCTGGGTGGTGGGGGTCCCCGCTGATGAGTGCTGCTTTCCTGCGACAGTGCTCCATGTAGATGTGCTTATTGGTGGGGAGGGCTGTATACATGACGGAGTGGACTGTGTCCACTATTTTTCTCATAATTATCCAAGTCAATCCAATGCAACATTTCCATATTCAGTTTCCCAAGTATTAAACAGTCTGCGTTCTTTATGTATTTTGTAATTTCTTCAAATGACTTGAACTTTGTGAATCTTAAAGAAAATTGTTCAATAGTTGAAATAATGAAGCTCAAAAATTGCATTGGAAAGCTCTGAAAGTTCTTTCAAAAACGTGATTATCTGTCAAATGCTTTTAAAGATTTGAAAAATATTTTAGAGTGCCATTTTCAGCATCACCTTTAAACATTTCAGTTTGATTACAAACGTTTTTATATTATTAAACATAACATCAAGTGTTTTGCCAGATCCCTGTAAGCTGATGTTCAAGTCATTTAAATAGATGATAAATTAAAGAAAATAGATGAGAAACAAACCTCTAGCACCACAAGAAGCAAAACTATAGGTTTGTTGTGGGTGGTTTGGCTGTAAAACCATTTGATTCAAGGGCATGCATTTAAAGTAAGAGTGGGGGAGTTTAAAGGAGATGTGCAGGACTGGTTTTTTACTACACTGAGAATGGAATGGGCTGCCAAGGGTGATGATAGAAGCAGATAGGTTTGTAGCATTTAAGAAGTTGTTAGATAGACAGAGGAATATACAGGAAATACGTTTGTAGAAGGATAGTACAGAATAGAGGGATATGGATCATGTCCAGGGGTTTAGTTTAGTTTGGGATCATTTTCAGCACAGTTACTGTGGGGCAAAGAAGCTGTTCCCATGCAGTAGTGTACTGGAAGGCTGACTTCTGACTGTAACAGTTAAAGTGAGGTTTATTGTTATATGCACAGGTACACATATGCACCATTGTAATGGTAAACATCATGGGTATATAGCATCATAAAAACAGCATAAAACATAAGTAATATGCTATTTTTATGAAACAACACAATTGGAAGAAAAAGAAGAGCATTTTAGAGCAAAGTGATGGAAGTAGTTCTAGTATTGCTAAACCATAGTGATTAGGGTTTTCCTAATTAGTTCAAAAACTGAATGGTTGAGGGGACGCAGCTGTTCTTGTACCTGGTGGTGTGGAACTTCAGGCTTCTGCACCTAATGCCGCTGCAGAAAGGTGGCATGGCCGAAATGGTGGATGTTGCTTTGTTGAGGCAGCATCTCCAGTAATATTGCCATTGATGGGAAAGTATATACTGGGCACTGTCCACTACTCTTAGTAGCTTCTTATGTCCTTGTGCGTGTGAATTACCAGATGAGACAACGATACTTTTCACAGTACATCCACAAAAATCTATTATAGGGTGTCTGTGGCAAGCTGAACCTCCTAAGGATGTAAATGTGTTTTGTACAACTGACTGGTTTCTTATTTTTCTTCTCCCTTGCTTGTGAGGAGATTATTTTAATTGCTGCTGGCAAGTAGCTTGATCATAAAGATACAGAGCTGTGGAGTGGAAGATGTGAACCATAACTATGACTGACAGAGCAGCATCATTAAAGCCTTCACACTGGATCAGACTGTCTTAATAAATACCACTGAGGTATCAATAGAAGTTGCTCTAAATTACTTACCATGGTAATAGAAACAGCACTGATTCTGTTTTAGGATGGTTCCATTTGAACCAGCTCCTTTAAGCTTGTGCTTTGTTAAGTGAACCATTTTGCATTTCATTATGCCCATACTGCTCCTAGATATCCTCATGCTCACTGTAACAGGTAATCAGGGTGAAAGCCAGATCTGTGGTGGCATCTCCATGGGACTTATCCACCCAGAATTTAGCTCCATTCCCACCTCATGGTATACAACAACAAGGCTACATTCCTGTGGTAAAGACAAAAGATTCTGCGGATACTGGAAATGATGGAGGAACTCAGCAAGTAAAGCAGCATCTAGGAAAGGAAGTAAACAGTTAATGTTTGGGGCTGAGGCACTTCAACAGGACTCATTCCTATAGTGGCTTTCAGAAGCTCCCAAATGATTACTTGGCCATCCAGGTAATCAAAGCATTTGGACCATAGACTGAATCATAAACATAAGTAACATGGCAGCCCATTTGCACATAGAAAACTCCATCAAGCCTCATTTACAATAAGAAAACTTCTGGAGGAACTCGGTAACCTGATCATCAATTATGGGTGACAGGACCTGGGGTGGGATGGTGCTAGTAGGTGATAGGTGGATTAAGGGGGAGTGAAGATTGATGGGGAGGGAAGTGTTATGTTGCAGCTTATTAGACACTGTTTAGGCAGCCAGTGCAGTTCTGGTCACCACACGATTGTAAAGATGAGATTGTGATGCGGAGAGTGCAGAGGAGATTCACCAAGATCTTAAATGGATCGGAGGACTTTAGTTATGTAGAGTACTTGGATTGGCTTGGCTCATTTCCCTGGCATGAAGGAGGCAGAGTAGTCCCCTGAGAAAGCACTTAGAAGAGACCTAGATGGCAATTTCCCATGGTATGGGTACTGAAAACAAAAGGGCAAAGGTTTAAGGTACAAGGTAAAATTTTTAAGGGGAATCTAAGGGATAGTTTTTTTTTACAGTGGATGATTGATGTGTCCTGTCAGAGGAGGTGGTGGTATCAGATGAAATCATACATTTAAGATACATTTAGACAGACATTTAACCCAGCAAGGTATTGCATGATATTGTTGTGTATTTAATTTTTCAGTAATATTTGAGCAATATTGTAAATATATTTTTTGATTAAGCATTCTTCGTTGGCATAAATAATTCATTAATAAATAAATGGTATACGTAATTATGCCACCACATCATATGCACATGCCTCAACACAAAACGTAACCTTCTCCCAGGCTCCCGTATTTTTCTTTCAATTAGTTTTATGTTTTGCAGTTACAAAGCATAACAGCGACAAAAGTAAGTTGTAAAGTAACCTGGTTTGTATATTGCTCCGTGCAGCAAAATATTCGAGTTCAAAGAGAAGGCAGAAAATGGACAAATTCATAGGTTCATAAACAGTGAGTACCAGGTGATAATAATTAATTTTTAAAAAGCAAAATGGCTGGCTACCTTGTAAAGATAAATGTGTGTGATTACAAAACAGATAATCAGATTTTGTATACTGTGTAAATTGAGCAGTATTTTAAAGCAAATTGGATAGCCAATGAGGAAATGAGTCCCAGTTTTACTGAGTATAATAGCACATAGATTGCTTAGAAGCTTAACTGCTCCAACCAAACCAGCCAAAATGAGCTTTGCTGATATCATGAAAGTAGTGCAGGCACAGTTAGAACTGAAACCATTGCTGTTTGCAGAATGCATTCAGTTTCATAAACAGAATCAAAAGGAAGGGCAGCCCATTTCAGCATATATGGCTGTATTGAAGAGATTGTCTAAGCATTGTATGTTCAGTGATGGACTTAATGATGTACTGAAATATTGCTTTAGTTTGTGGAATCTTACAAGAAAGTATTCTCAAATGGCTTCTAACAGAAGCTGAACTCACATTTAAAAGAGAAATTGACATTGCTGCATTAATTGAAACCACAGATAGAGACACAATTGTCAGGAATGAAAATGAACGTGAACAAAATTGCAATGTCGAAGCAGAAACATGCCTGGCTGAAATAAATTGTGTAACCATTGTGGCATGGGCTCACATACGCCAGGCCAATGCAGGTTTAAAGGCAAGACTTGCAGAAAATGCAACGAAGTAGGATGCATACAAAGAGAATGTTCAGCAGACCAAATTAAACGATAAAGGTAAAGACTTTAAAAATCAAGTTGCAGTTTCCAAAAGAGCACTAATATGCATATTGTTGATTAAAAATCTGATAATGAGGAGAGTGATACAACACTGTGTAGCCTTGAGATTTTTAAAACCAACAAGAGATATGACATATGGCTTACACCAGAAATGCAAATTAATTAAAATGGAATTGGATCCTCTTGAATGTTCCAGTCACTTCATGAAACAAATGTGAGTTTCAACAGTATTTCAAAGATACTGAACTGAGCCCGTAGGTAATCAACTCAGAACTGAGACTGGAGAAATGGTAATTCCTGTGGGAATGACATTTGTAAAAGTGAAATACAACAACCAACAAGCCACATTGGGTGTGTGCATTGTAAAAGCAGGAGGGCCAGCATTGTCAGTGAGGGATTGGCTGATTGGAGATCCATCCACCATTTTCATGCCACATTCCCTGAAACAGAAGCAACTGGAAGTGAATTAAGAAAGGTACTGGATGATGCCACAACAGTGTTCAACAATGGCATTGGAGAAGTCAGACAGATCAAGGGTAAAATAGTGTTAAATGAAAATATCACACCCATGTCTTACAGTGCCCATCCATTTGCATCACCCATGTCTTACAGTGCCCATCCAGTTCCTTATACCATCATGATAAAGCACCAGTGAGCTAAGTCACATGGAGGTTGTAGGAATTCTTTCCAAGATTGAGCAATGCCAGTAGTTCCAGTAGCCAAGAAGAATGGGTCTGTCAAAGTCTGTGATGATTTTAAGATCACCATCAACCTAGTACTGAGAGTAGATTGATGCCCTCTGCCCAGGATAGAGGATATTTTTGCAAACCTTTCTGGAGAAAAACACTTCAGCAAAGTGGACTTAACTGAAGCCAACCTACAGATGGAGATGCCAGAAGCATCCAATGTGTTTCTCACCATAAACACTCACAGAGGGCTTTATTGTTATAATAGCCTTATTTTTGGAGTAGCACCTGCACCTGTACTCTGGCAGAAAGCTATGGATCAGATGTTGCAAGGCTGCCCAGGCACAAGTGTGCTGAGAAAATTCAAGCATTGGTAGTCAAAGGACACGTCACAGTTGTAGTAAAACACAAAAATACAACTGCAGATGCTGTAGATCACAGTTGTAGTAATTTTTTAGGATTTGTCAATTACTACAACAGGTTCCTGCCAAATGTAGCTCCACCCCTTGAACATTACTACAAATCAGGAAGAAATAGCAATGGACAAAGCAGAATGAGATGGCTGTCCAAAAGACAAAAAAATGGTGACATCAGACACTGCACTCACACATTATGATCCATGTCATTCAGTGAAGCCTTGCCTGTGACGCCTTGCCATATGGTATAGGTGCAGTCATGTCACATGATATGAGTGATGGAACTGAACACCCCATAACCTTTGCATTATGTTCCCTTACCACTGCAAAGAAAGATTATGCACAAATTGACAGAGAGACCTTCAGTCTGGCTTAGGGTGTAAAACATTTCAACCAGTATCTGTATGGGAGAGAGTTTACCCTCATTACTGATCATCAACCACTGGTGTCCATTTGCAAGCCACAGAAGGATGTTCCCCTAACAGCAGCAGCACAAATGCAGAGATGGATTCTGTTTCTTGGAGGACATAGGTACAAGATCAAATTCAAGAGGATGACTATTGATAGAAATGCTGATGGATCGGCTCATTTAACCTTCGTAAAGGAAGTAGTGGAAAAATTGACAAAATGGATCCACGTCTTTAAGTATTCTCCCTAATGCAAATCAAAAGTCTTCCTATTACAGCAGAGGTGATTCAAAGGGAAACCAGAAAAAAATCCCACATTGCCTCAGATCTACATGGCAAATCATAAATGGTTGGAATAAGCACAAGAAAATGCAGCTCCCTCATTTTGACCAGTGTCTGAATGAACTTGCCCTTGACCGAGGTTGTTGTATGTGGAGATTGAGAGTTGTCTACCATCCACGCTGAGAGGTGAAGTGTTGGAGGAGCTACATACATACATGAAGGTATCGGCTCAAAGCTTTGTCTGGTGGCCTGGGATAGTTCAGCAGGTCAGGCAGTTCTCCATGTGCTGTTCATGATACCAATATGTCCAGAAGATGCCTCTCCATCCCTGGGAATGGGCTGCATTGCCCTGCCTGAGGATTCATGTGGATTTTGCCAGCCCCTTCACGGGCACGAATTTCGCGGTGTGGTGTTGCAGCTACAAAGTGTTCCCAATGGCCTCCACTGCAGCCTCGCACACTGCTGATGTACTAAGAAGCCTCCTCCCAAGGATTACTGTTCCAGAACAGCAGTCAGAGACAATGGACCGACCACAGGTGTTGTGGAACAGTTTCAGTCATTCCTGAAAATGAATGGAATACATCTGCACCATACCTCTCAGCTACAAACGGCTTGACAGAGAGATTGCCCAGAGACTAAAGAAAGCACTGCGAGCAATGTCAGTAGATCACATTACACTAGTACTGAATCAGAAACTCACCAGTTTTCTCTTTGAATATTGCAATGCAGCACTTCACAGCCATCAACTCACCAGCTGAGTTGTTCCCTTACACTGATGCTGGGATGTCCTCAAACCCAGTCTCAGAAGGAGTGTGCAGGACAAATGGAGGCCTCTTCAAATAAGGAGGTTCGATATTTCACTCCTGGATAAGGAGTCCTGGTGAGGGACTACAGAGGTGATCAAAAATGGAACTGGGAAAGATTAAGGACAGAACTGGACCACTCTCCTAAACAGTGGAGATTGCACCTGAAGTCATCTGGAGACTTCAATTGAATTGAGGAGAGCAGAGTCAATTATTAAAGAGGAAAGGCGTCCAGAGATGTCAGAACCACTTCCCGCAGTGACAGAATCAACTCCTGCAACCGTCAGGGAGTGGCTCTGGAGCACAAGGTAGTTCCACAGCCACAATTCTCACCTGCCGAGCAGAGCGAGCCCATCAGTAAGAACCAGGAATCCTCCACAGTCATTAAATCTTCAGGCCTGAATGAGACATGTTAACATTTCCTATGCTGTGGATGTCTGTCTACAGTACTAGTATATTGTGTATAGAGTTGAGATACATTATCTATTGAGTTGGAGTCTATAGCTAAGCAGGGAGGAGTGTTGTGCATCTAATATGTCAGTGATATTTGAGTAATATTCTAAATACATTGTTTGATTAAGCATTCTTTGTTTGCATAATTCATTACAGGTTACATGTAAAAGAACCGAATGGCATTCATCATTACATCACCACATCAAATGTGCGCGCCTCACTGAAAGTGAAAGTGAAACATACGTGTTCCCCTGCGCTCACATCTTTTCTTTCAATTAGTTTTCTGTTTTGGAGTTTAAAAAAGCAAGACAGATATGAGCCTAATGGGATTAGTGAAAATGGGCAAAAAGATCAGAATGGAAGTGTTGGGCTGAAGTTTCTGTGCTATTTAGTCTTTGCCAAACTGTTATCCTGCATAGTCCCATCAATCCACACTTGGACCATAGCCCCTCCATACCCCTCCCACTCACATACCTATCCAAACTTCCCTTAAATGTTGATCACTTCAGCATGGACATTGGGAGGTTATAAAAAAGCTGTCTGTTTATTCAGATTTTTTTTTAACCATGTGTTAAGGAAGACCAAGGAAAATTCCAGAAATGGAAATATCTAAAGTAAGGAGGACTCCTTACTCTCCTCTCTGCATTATGAACACCTTGTATGCACAAAAGAACATTTGGGACACTGGTGGGATGTATGGGGATGGATTTGCAGGCTGCTGCAAGGCTGTACTCACCTTCTACAGGGTTCCAATAAGGCACATTCCCTCTCTCTCCTCAAACCACAATGATCAGGGGCCAAGAGGAGCCATGAGCAGACTGACACACTCACTTACTGAGGCCGGATGGCAGCAGCTGATTCCGTCCCCACTCGCTCTCCCATCACACAGTCTCCGCCATCCCCTCCCTCACATTCATGCTTTCCTGCAGGCATCTCGCAGGAATGTAACCTGGAGACTTTCTGCACTCTGACCAAGTGGCTAAGAGTAGAATTCACTGCCCCTGTTCAGCAGGAGCTGGACAAGTCCCTTGCCATTCACAAAAGGCAAATTATCCACTTTGTTTTGAGAATTCAATGCTAACTGGGAAGCCAGGAATACTCCTCTCGCCTTCTTACAAATTTAGAGTGCCCCACCTCCCTCCCAGGGAGCGGTGCCAGGGGAACGTGCGTCTGGGGGCCAGGGCTGGGGGAGGTGCTGATCTCTGGCAATCCACCCCTGTGTGTAACACATCGGTCTAGAATATTGTCACTTCCCCTTGACTGACTGGAAATAATACAGATTGTGAAGGATTTCTCTGCACAAGTAACCTCTCCCCTTTACCTCGCTAGAGCAGCCTGAGGAGAGAAGGAAGCCTGTCTCAAAGGATCACTGGTAGTGACAGAATGATGCAGCCCAAGGCAGACGTCCACACACTCCCTTTTGGTTCTGACAGCCTTCCTGCGCAGCCAGGCTGACAAAGTTGACCAGCCCCTTCTGAGATATTCCAGCACCTCACACATTGACAGAGCAAATGCATTAGGTCTCAACTCTTGACATCAGGAGTTACTTACTGACATCAGGGCAGAACAATTCCATTTAGCCAAGCCAGTCTCTGCCAGCCCCCAGCAGTTTCAAGAATCTACCTGTAAATATCACCAACAATTTGTTGTGGTCGAATAATGTGAAGTTACACTGAAAACACACTCTAGCCTGTCTTCTGCCTCAGGAGGCTAAGGAAATTCAATATTTCCCCGTTGACTCTGACCAATTTTTATAGATGCTCCCTATCTGGTACATCATTACTCGGTAAAGGCAACTGCTCTGCCCACGACCACAGGAAACTGAAGGCTTGTAGACACAGTCCAGCACATGTCGGAAAACATCCTCCTCTTCATGCACTCTGTCTGTACCTCTTGCTGCTTCAGTAAAGTTGCCAGCATCATCAAATACCCTATCTACCCTGAACATTCTCTCTTTTCCCTCCTCCACCAAACAGGTGATTAAAAAAAAACACATTTCATCAGGCTCTAAGTCAGCTTCTGTCCCACTGTTAACGACCTGTTATACAATAAAGATGAACCCTTGATCTCCTAATCTACTTTGTCATGGCAATAGACAATAGACAATAGGTGCAGGAGTAGGCCATTGGGCCCTTTGAGCCAGCACTGCCATTCAATGTGATCATGGTTGATCATCCACAATCAGTACCCCGTTCCTGCCTTCTCCCCATATCCCTTGACTCCGCTATCTTTAAGAGCTCTATCTAACTCTTTCTTGAAAGCATTCAGAGAATTGGCCTCCGCTGCCTTCCGAGGCAGAGCATTCCATAGATCCACAACTCTCTGGGTGAAAAAGGTTTTCCTCAAATACATTCTAAATGGCCTACCCCTTATTCTTAAACTGAGGCCTCTGGTTCTGGACTCCCCCAACATCGGGAACATGTTTCCTGCCTCTAGCATGTCCAATCCCTTAATAATCTTATGTGTTTCAATCAGATCCCCTCTCATCCTTCTAAATTCCAGTGTATACAAGCCCAGTCGCTCCAATCTTTCAACATATGACAGTCCCAACATCCTGGGAATTAACGTTGTGAACCTACGCTGCACTCCTTCAATAGCAAGAATGTCCTTCCTCAAATTTTGAGACCAAAACTCAACACAATACTCCAGGTGGGGTCTCACCAGGGCCCTGTACAGCTGCAGAAGGACCTCTTTTGCTCCTATATTCAACTCCCCTTGTTTTGAAGGCCAACATGCCATTAGCTTTCCTCACTGCCTGCTGTACCTGCATGCTTACTTTCAGTGTCTGATGACCGATGATCTCGTTGTACTTCCCCTTTTCCTAACTTGACACCTTTCAGATAGTAATCTGCCTTCCTGTTCTTGCCACCAAAGTGGATAACCTCACATTTATCCACATTAAACTGCATCTGCTCACTCACCCAACCTGTCCAAGTCACCCTGCATTCTCATAACATCCTCCTCACATTTCACACTGCTACCCAGCTTTGTGTCATCTGCAAATTTGCTAATGTTACTTTTAATCCCTTCATCTAAATCATTAACATATATTGTAAATAGCTGTGGTCCCAGCACCAAGTCCTGCGGTACCCTACTAGTCACTACCTGCCATTCCGAAAGGGACCCGTTAATCCCTACTCTGTTTCCTGTCTGCCAGCCAATTTTCTATCCATGTCAGTACCCTACCCCCAATACCATGTGCTCTAATTTTGCCCACTAACCTCCTATGTGGGACTTTATCAAAGGCAATCTCCTTTGTGGGAACTTATCGATGGTCTGTGTACTTTATTTCTCTCCCTCCTGGCACTCTATGTAACTGTAACACTATAAATGATAGAAGAATCAAGGGGGAAACATCAGATTGACCTTGGAGTGGATTGAAAGGACGGCACAACATCCTGTGCCAAGGGGCCTGTACTGTGCTGTACTGCTCTGTTCTATATTCTGCATTCTATTGTTGTTTTCCTTTGTACTGCCTGGTCAGTCTGGACGGCGTGTAAAATGAGGTGTTTCCCTGTACGTGACAATAATAAACCAATCTCATTCAGCCTCTCCCTATTTCTGTATTCCCAGCATCCTCTTTGTTCTCGCCTGCCCATCCACTGCTTTGCTACTTGTCTAAGCCCTTGGTCACCAAATCTTTGGGACGTGAGAGGAAACCAGAGAAACCCACACACTTACAGAGAGAGTCTGCAGATTCCACACAGACAGCACCCAAGCTCAGTATCAAACCGAGGTCTCCAGGGTTGTGAGGCAGTGCATCACAGTTTATGTTTCCTGACTTCAGATGAACACATGTGGATTGTGGAATTGTAGCAACTTCAAAAGATTCACCAAACATTTCATCAATTTTACTGGAAGAGCTTAAACTTGGAGTACAAGGAAGTAGTTTGCAAAACACTGCAGATGCTGGAATCTGAAATTGGGCAGAAACACTAAGTAGGTGAGGCAGCAACTGTATGCAGGAAGGTGAGGCAGCCCTTCATCATGCTAACTTGAAAATATATCACTGCTCCTTCAATATCACCGGGTCTAAATTCTGAAACTCTGTCTCGAAGAACATAGTGGGTATACCCACATCGAGGGCTGTAGAAGCACCATCTTCTCAAGGCCATTTAAAGATGGGTGATGAAATACTGGCTCAGCCTCTGAAACTCATGTCCCTTGAACTAATATAAAAGGCATTAAAAACAGAGTTGATGTCTCATGTCAATGACCTTTTATCTATGGCCTTGTCACTGCAATGCCCTCCAGCCCCATAACTTTCCAAGATCACACTCCATTCCTCTATCTCTGACCTTTAACCCCCCCCCGGATTTAATCTCTCCACAATTTGCAGCCTTGCAAAGGTGCCAAGCTCAGAAGCCTCCATCGCAGGAGGCTCTTCACCTTTTTCCTCCTTTCAGAGGCACTCTAAAGCTGATTGCTGTCACCAGGCCTTTGAATTTGTAGTTTCTAACAGAATCCCGTGTCAGGCCATGTTTGATTAATGCTCCTATGGAACATCGAGGGTGATTTTACATATTGCAAGTTCAGTATTAACTCAAGTTGCAGAAGGAATGGGAGCTCATGCCATAGCTTTGTCAGTGCTGCAGATAACCAAACCAATGTTGTGTGGGTGACATTCCTCATTCCGAATCTCTTTGCATGCATGGACATCATAATATATTTCATAGTACAATGCTCTCTTACTGATTGGGATCTCTATTGTGTGCCAAGCATAATTCGTGTTGGACATCTATTTGTTTTTATTTAGAGATATGGCACTGTAACAGACCCTTCCAGCCCAACAAGTCCACGCCAGCCAGTTACACCCATGTGACCAATTAACCTACTAATCTATATGCCCTAAGAATGTGGAAAAGCTTCCTGAGGAAACCCACATGGTCGTGGGGAGAATGCACCGATTCATTACAAACAATGGCAGAATTGAACCTGTGTTACTTGCACTGCAACCACACTATCGTGCTGCTACACTTATCTGTGCTCAGCTCCATACTCCATAGTGGCATAGAAGATTCCAGCTATCTCCACCTCCTCTCCAGTCACTCAACATTGACCCTAGCACCAATCTCCCAATTCCCAGCTTCCTCTAAGCCTGCAATCTCACAGGAAATGCAGCCAGCGTTCCCCCAATGTCACATCCCAACAATGCACCATGATGTAAACTCAACTCTGGCACGGATTGGTCAACCTCATTATGACTCTCCTTCACAATTCACTGACCTACATTCCTAACTGTCAAACCCAGATTACTGTCTCACCAGTTGTCACTGCAGAGCCTTCATTTCCGCCACTTGTGTTCCTCAACCACTCCCTTCAACTATTCTGACCACCCTGGACCCAGTGTGACCATAACCTTAGGAAAATTTTTCCCAGTGTGAGGCTGTGCAACTTTCCAACAGCAAACCTATGCCCAACTGGTGTTGGGTATGACACAATGATGCTCAACACATCACTGGAGGCACCAAGACCTCGTTTGTGAAGAATTTTATCAGTGAAACTCCATGAAAATAATCAGTTCACAATTGAAAAACTTGTGTTTCAATTTTGCATGCATGTAGGAACTGATCAAAAACAAAGTAATTGAGCCCCAAGCCTTCTCCAGTCATAAAGTAATACAGTTCAGAAAAAGGCCTTTGACTCAACAGGTCTGCTCTGACCAATTCAAGCTTATCCAATTTGCCCATGTTAGCCCTTATCCCTCTAAATCTTTCCTGTCTAGTTAGTTGTCCAAATGTCCTTTAAATCTTAATGTAGCTGCCTCAACTACAGGCAGCTCATTCCGTATAGGTACCACCTGCTGCATGACCTTTCAGGTCATTTCAAATCTTTCCCTCTCACCTTAAACTCATGTCATCTAATTTTTGGTTCCTTTTTTCTGGGGAAGAAAACAAACTGACTATTTTCACTCTATATTATTTATACACCTCCGTAAGGTCAAACTTGTTTCCTTTGCTCTCTCGCTATAATTCAGGGTATCTAACCATGGCCACTTTCTTGTAAATATTTGCACTCCTTCCATCTTAATGATAACTGGGCAACCAGAACTGCAGACAGTATTTCAAATAAAGCCTCACCAACATCTTGTACAACAGCAATATAGCATCTCAAATGTTATACTTTGTATCCTGATCAATGAAGACAACTTTCCAAACACTCGT
The DNA here is from genome assembly GCF_030144855.1 of Hypanus sabinus. NCBI lineage: Eukaryota > Metazoa > Chordata > Chondrichthyes > Myliobatiformes > Dasyatidae > Hypanus > Hypanus sabinus. Next base: position 69,735,699 of record NC_082725.1, on the reverse strand, counting down.
GGCAGCCACCTACTTGAATGGTTGACACCTACAGCTTCTAATCACTTCCTATGTAGCAGTGATCCTGCGGTGAGATCCTGTGGTGAACTACATATACCTGTCAGGACATGCCCCCCCTGCTGAATGCTCCGCCCCCAGACCCCGGACACACCCCACACTGACTGCTCCTGTGGCTCCTCCCACAGACCCCGGACACGCCCCCCGCTGACTGCTCCTGTGGCACCCCCCACAGACCCCGGACACGCCCCCCACTGACTGCTCCTGTGGCTCCTCCCACAGACACCAGACACACCCCCCACTGACTGCTCCTGTGACTCCCCCCACAGACCGCGGACACACCCCCCACTGACTGCTCCTGTGACTCCCCCCACAGACCCCGGACACACCCCCCACTGACTGCTCCTGTGGCTCCTCCCACAGACCCCGGACTCACCCCCCCAGTGACTGCTCCTGTGACTCCCCCCACAGACCCCGGACACACCCCCCACTGACTGCTCCTGTGGCTCCTCCCACAGACCCCGGACACGCCCCCCGCTGACTGCTCCTGTGGCTCCACCCACAGACCCCGGACACACCCCCACTGACTGCTCCTGTGGCTCCTCCCACAGACCCCGGACACGCCCCCCGCTGACTGCTCCTGTGGCTCCTCCCACAGACCCCGGACACGCCCCCCGCTGACTGCTCCTGTGGCTCCACCCACAGACCCCGGACACACCCCCCCACTGACTGCTCCTGTGGCTCCACCCACAGACCCCGGACACACCCCCCCACTGACTGCTCCTGTGGCTCCTCCCACAGAGCACGGACACGCCCCCCCACTGACTGCTCCTGTGGCTCCTCCCACAGACCCCGGACACGCCCCTCTGCTCCTGTGGCTCCTCCCACAGACCCCGGACACGCCCCCCGCTGACTGCTCCTGTGTCTCCTCCCACAGACCCCGGACACGCCCCCCACTGACTGCTCCTGTGGCTCCTCCCACAGACCCCGGACACGACCCTCTGCTCCTGTGGCTCCTCCCACAGACCCCAGACACGCCCACCTGCTGACTGCTCCTGTGACTCCTCCCACAGACCCCGGACACACCCCCCACTGACTGCTCCTGTGACTCCTCCCACAGACCCCAAACCCCCCCCCCCACTGACTGCTCCTGTGACTCCTCCCACAGACCCCGGACACGCCCCTACTGACTGCTCCTGTGACTCCTCCCACAGACCCCAGACACCCCCCCCACTGACTGCTCCTGTGACTCCTCCCACAGACCCCGGACATGCCCCTACTGACTGCTCCTGTGACTCCTCCCACAGACCCCAGACACCCCCCCCACTGACTGCTCCTGTGACTCCTCCCACAGACCCCGGACATGCCCCCCACTGACTGCTCCTGTGACTCCTCCCGCAGACCCCAGACACCCCCCCACTGACTGCTCCTGTGGCTCCTCCCACTGACCCCGGACACACCCTCCACTGACTGCTCCTGTGGCTCCTCCCACAGACCCCGGACACGACCCCGCTGACTGCTCCTGTGGCTCCTCCCACAGACCCCGGACACGCCCCCCACTGACTGCTCCTGTGGCTCCTCCCACAGACCCCGGACACGCCCCTCTGCTCCTGTGACTCCTCCCACAGACCCCGGACACGCCCACCTGCTGACTGCTCCTGTGACTCCTCCCACAGACCCCGGACACACCCCCCACTGACTGCTCCTGTGGCTCCTCCCACAGACCCCGGACTCACCCCCCCAGTGACTGCTCCTGTGGCTCCTCCCACAGACCCCGGACACCCCCCCCACTGACTGCTCCTGTGACCCCTCCCACAGACCCCGGACACGCCCCTACTGACTGCTCCTGTGACTCCTCCCACAGACCCCAGACACCCCCCCCCCACTGACTGCTCCTGTGACTCCTCCCACAGACCCCGGACACGCCCCCCACTGACTGCTCCTGTGACTCCTCCCGCAGACCCCAGACACCCCCCCACTGACTGCTCCTGTGACTCCTCCCGCAGACCCCAGACACCCCCCCACTGACTGCTCCTGTGGCTCCTCCCACAGACCCCGGACACGCCCCCCGCTGACTGTTCCTGTGACTCCTCCCACAGACCCCGGACACACCCCCCACTGACTGCTCCTGTGGCTCCTCCCACAGACCCCGGACACGCCCCCCGCTGACTGCACCTGTGGCTCCTCCCACAGACCCCGGACACGCCCCCCGCTGACTGCTCCTGTGGCTCCTCCCACAGACCCCGGACACGCACCCCACTGACTGCTCCTGTGACTCCTCCCACAGACCCCGGACACGCCCCCCGCTGACTGCTCCTGTGGCTCCTCCCACAGACCCCGGACACGACCCTCTGCTCCTGTGGCTCCTCCCACAGACCCCGGACACGACCCTCTGCTCCTCCCACAGACCCCGGACACGCCCCTCTGCTCCTGTGACTCCTCCCACAGACCCCGGACACGCCCCTAACTGACTGCTCCTGTGGCTCCTCCCACAGACCCCAGACACGCCCACCACTGACTGCTCCTGTGGCTCCTCCCACAGACCCCGGACACGCCCCCCACTGACTGCTCCTGTGGCTCCTCCCACAGACCCCGGACACCCCCCCCCCACTGACTGCTCCTGTGACTCCTCCCGCAGACCCCAGACACCCCCCCACTGACTGCTCCTGTGGCTCCTCCCACTGACCCCGGACACACCCTCCACTGACTGCTCCTGTGGCTCCTCCCACAGACCCCGGACACGCACCCCACTGACTGCTCCTGTGACTCCTCCCACAGACCCCGGACACGCCCCCCGCTGACTGCTCCTGTGGCTCCTCCCACAGACCCCGGACAGACCCTCTGCTCCTGTGACTCCTCCCACAGACCCCGGACACGCCCACCTGCTGACTGCTCCTGTGACTCCTCCCACAGACCCCGGACACGCCCCCGCTGACTGCTCCTGTGACTCCTCCCACAGACCCCGGACACACCCTCCACTGACTGCTCCTGTGGCTCCTCCCACAGACCCCGGACACGACCCTCTGCTCCTGTGGCTCCTCCCACAGACCCCGGACACGACCCTCTGCTCCTCCCACAGACCCCGGACACGCCCCTCTGCTCCTGTGACTCCTCCCACAGACCCCGGACACGCCCACCTGCTGACTGCTCCTGTGACTCCTCCCACAGACCCCGGACACACCCCCCACTGACTGCTCCTGTGGCTCCTTCCACAGACCCCGGACTCACCCCCCCAGTGACTGCTCCTGTGGCTCCTCCCACAGACCCCGGACACGCCCCCCACTGACTGCTCCTGTGACTCCTCCCACAGACCCCGGACACCCCCCCCTCTGACTGCTCCTGTGACTCCTCCCACAGACCCCGGACACGCCCCTAACTGACTGCTCCTGTGGCTCCTCCCACAGACCCCAGACACGCCCACCTGCTGACTGTTCCTGTGACTCCTCCCACAGACCCCGGACACACCCCCCACTGACTGCTCCTGTGGCTCCTCCCACAGACCCCAGACTCGCCCCCCGCTGACTGCTCCTGTGACTCCTCCCACAGACCCCGGACACCCCCCCCCCACTGACTGCTCCTGTGACTCCTCCCGCAGACCCCGGACACGCCCCCCACTGACTGCTCCTGTGGCTCCTCCCACAGACCCCGGACACGCCCCCTACTGACTGCTCCTGTGACTCCTCCCACAGTCCCCAGACACGCCCCCCACTGACTGCTCCTGTGGCTCCTCCCACTGACCCCGGACACACCCTCCACTGACTGCTCCTGTGGCTCCTCCCACAGACCCCGGACATGCCCCCCGCTGACTGCTCCTGTGGCTCCTCCCACAGACCCCGGACACGCCCCCCACTGACTGCTCCTGTGGCTCCTCCCACAGACCCTGGACACGCCCCCCACTGACTGCTCCTGTGGCTCCTCCCACAGACCCCGGACACCCCCCCCCTGACTGCTCCTGTGGCTCCTCCCACGGACCCCGGACACGCCCCCCACTGACTGCTCCTGTGGCTCCTCCCACGGACCCCGGACACGCCCCCCGCTGACTGCTCCTGTGGCTCCTCCCACAGACCCCGGACACGCCCCCCGCTGACTGCTCCTGTGACTCCTCCCACAGTCCCCGGACACGCCCCCCGCTGACTGCTCCTGTGACTCCTCCCACAGACCCCGGACACACCCCCCGCTGACTGCTCCTGTGGCTCCTTCCACAGACCCCGGACTTGCCCCCCGCTGACTGCTCCTGTGACTCCTCCCACAGACCCCGGACACGCCCCCCGCTGACTGCTCCTGTGGCTCCTCCCACAGACCCCGGACACGCCCCCCGCTGACTGCTCCTGTGACTCCTCCCACAGACCCCGGACACGCCCCCGCTGACTGCTCCTGTGGCTCCTCCCACAGACCCCGGACTCGCCCCCCACTGACTGCTCCTGTGGCTCCTCCCACAGACCCCGGACACGCCCCTCTGCTCCTGTGACTCCTCCCACAGACCCCGGACACGCCCCCCGCTGACTGCTTCTGTGGCTCCTCCCACAGACCCCAGACACGCCCCCCACTGACTGCTCCTGTGACTCCTCCCACGGACCCTGGACACGCCCCCCACTGACTACTCCTGTGACTCCCCCCACAGACCCCGGACACGCCCCCCGCTGACTACTCCTGTGACTCCTCCCACGGACCCTGGACACGCCCCCCACTGACTGCTCCTGTGACTCCTCCCACGGACCCTGGACACGCCCCCCACTGACTGCTCCTGTGACTCCTCCCACGGACCCTGGACATGCCCCCCGCTGACTGCTCCTGTGGCTCCTCCCACAGACCCCGGACACGCCCACCGCTGACTGCTCTTGCGGCTCCTCCCATAGAACCCGGACACGCCCCCCGCTGACTGCTCCTGTGGCTCCTCCCACGGACCCCGGACACGCCCCCCACTGACTGCTCCTGTGGCTCCTCCCACGGACCCTGGACACACCCCCCGCTGACTGCTCCTGTGGCTCCTCCCACGGACCCCGGACACGCCCCCCACTGACTGCTCCTGTGGCTCCTCCCACGGACCCCGGACACGCCCCCCGCTGACTGCTCCTGTGGCTCCTCCCACAGACCCCGGACTCGCCCCCCGCTGACTGCTCCTGTGACTCCTCCCACAGACCCCGGACACGCCCCCCGCTGACTGCTCCTGTGGCTCCTCCCACAGACCCCGGACACGCCCCCCGCTGACTGCTCCTGTGACTCCTCCCACAGACCCCGGACACGCCCCCGCTGACTGCTCCTGTGGCTCCTCCCACAGACCCCGGACTCGCCCCCCACTGACTGCTCCTGTGGCTCCTCCCACAGACCCTGGACACGCCCCTCTGCTCCTGTGACTCCTCCCACAGACCCCGGACACGCCCCCCGCTGACTGCTTCTGTGGCTCCTCCCACAGACCCCAGACACGCCCCCCACTGACTGCTCCTGTGACTCCTCCCACGGACCCTGGACACGCCCCCCCGCTGACTGCTCCTGTGGCTCCTCCCACAGACCCCGGACACGCCCACCGCTGACTGCTCCTGTGGCTCCTCCCACAGACCCCGGACACGCCCACCGCTGACTGCTCCTGTGGCTCCTCCCACAGACCCCGGACACGCCCACCGCTGACTGCTCCTGTGGCTCCTCCCACAGACCCCGGACACGCCCACCACTGACTGCTCCTGTAACTCCTCCCACAGACCCCGCTATAGAGGCGATTGGAGGCACAGCCTCGGTCTCCAGTATGTTGTGTGATGGTCACTGGGTGCTTGTTCTTTCTTTCAGCCAATAAAAGCCTACCTTAACCCACGTCTCAGAGTTATTGATGGTGCATCAGATCCTATGGCGCTAGAGGTAACATGTTGTCAGACTGCCATGTGGCATTATGGCCTTTAAACTTTGTTCTTTCTCAGATGAGGGAGGTATTTCCTCTTTTCTCTGCTTAATGACAGTTTCACAGCAAATGTATTTTCCAGCATTCTGAAAAGCTCAATATTCCAGTATGAGTTGTGATTATGTAGAACATAGTACAGCACAAGAGCAGTTGGTCACCCCGTGATATTGGGCCGTTAATGCATTACCTCTGGTATTACATATTTTGACCCCAGGTGAAGGACACCAGCTGTCTACACTACCTATGCTTCTCATAATCCTATAAAGTTCCAACAGATTTCCCCTCAGCCTTTGCTATTCCAGAGGAAACAACCAACATTTTTCCAACTTCTCCTTACAGCAAATGCCCTCTAATCTAGGCAGCTTCCTGGTGGACATCTTCCACCCTCACCTAAGCCTCCCAGCACTCCACCCATCCAATGAGCCCTGCTCTCTGTAATTCTCAGCTGATACTAAATTCTACTTCCCATGTTTTCACTCATATCCAGTGCTCTTCACCCTTACCTGCTAGCATGTATGTCCCCCACCTCGATAATGGCCTGTCTAAGATTTTTGAGCTTGTTTTCAAATCCCCCCAATAACATTCAGCCTCTCTAACTCTGTAACCTCCAGCAACCTAACACCTCACTGATATCTATGTATATTCAGGTCTGGCCTCTCAATCATCCACTACTAACAACACTTTCTCTCCATAATGATACTCCTTAAAATTTGCCTCTTTGACAAAACTTTTGCCCTCATATCCCTAGTGTGATTTGGGACAAAATCTTTGTTGGACAAAAAAAAAATGTCTTCCTACACTTCCAATTGCCTAGGGAAAATAGCTAATATAATCAATGCCCCTGGTCACCCATGATTCTTCGTATCCTTCCACTGGGCATAATCAATGCCCCTGAACACCAGTGATTCTTTGTATCCTTCCACTGGGCATAATCAATGCCCCTGAACACCAGTGATTCTTTGTATCCTTCCACTGGGCATAATCAATGCCCCTGAACACCAGTGATTCTTCGTATCCTTCCACTGGGCATAATCAATGCCCCTGAACACCAGTGATTCTTTGTATCCTTCCACTGGGCATAATCAATGCCCCTGAACACCAGTGATTCTTTGTATCCTTCCACTGGGCATAATCAATGCCCCTGAACACCAGTGATTCTTTGTATCCTTCCACTGGGTATAATCAATGCCCCTGAACACCAGTGATTCTTCGTATCCTTCCACTGGGCAGAAGCTTGAAAAGCTTAAAAACTCACACCAGCAGGCTCAAGAATGACTTCTATTTCACTGATAAGACCTATCGTATGATGATTAACTCCTGATCTCTCAGTCTCCCTCACAGTGGCATTGAACCTTATTGTCTACTTGCACTGCCTTTTCTCTGTAACAACAACAGTACATTCTGCCTTCTACTAGTTTTCCTTTCGTGCTCCCTCATGTGTTTGGAGTGATCTGTATGGGTGGCATATCCAGGTTTCTCTGTACCTTAATACATGTGAAGATAATAAACCAGCGTGAGGCTAAGCGCAGTTCCAATGGCACAGTTACGTTGGCCAAGGATGCCACAGTCAATGACGGAATCAAAAGGGGTAACACATCAGCATCAAGGAGAGAGACTGAAAATTTGACTAAGTGCTGCCATAACAACAACCTCACACAATGTCAGCAAGAGCTAGGAGATGATTATTGATTTCAGGGGAAGGAAGTCCATGAGCCATCCCTCATTGGGAGATCAGAGGTGTCCACGATTGGCAAATTTAAATTACACAGTGTTACCACATTAGGCAATCTGCCCTGGGCCTAGCACATAAGTATAATTACAAAGCAAATATGGCAGCTTCTCAGCTTTCTTAGAAGTTAATGAAGATTCGGCATGTATATCGACTGATTACATCACAGCCTGGTATTGACCTAACACGAGGAAATCTGCAGATTCTGGAAATTCTAACAACACACACAAAATGCTGGAACACAGCAGGTCAGGCAGCATCTATAGGGAGAAGCACTGTCGACGTTTTGGGACGAGACCTTTCATCAGGACTAACTGAAAGGAAAGATAGTAAGAGATTTGGAAGTAGTGGGGGGAAGGGGAAATGCAAAAAGATAGGAGAAGACCAGAGGGGAGGGGGGGGGGGGATGAAGCTAAGAGCTGGAAAGGTGATTGGCAAAAGTGATCCAGAGCTGGAGAAGGGAAAGGATCATGGGACGGGAGGCCTCAGGAGAAAGGAAGGGGTGGGGGGGAGCACCAAAGGGAGATGGAGAACAGGCAGGGTGATTGGCAGAAAGAGAGAAAAACAAACAACTAAATGTGTCAGGGATGGGGTAAGAAGGGGAGGGGGGTGAAGGTTAGAGGAGTCAATGTTCATGCCATCAGATGTAAGGTGTTGTTCCTCCAACCTGAGTTGGATTCATTTTGAAAGTAGAGGAGGCCTTGGATAGACATATCGGAATGGGAATGGGACGTGGAATTAAAATGTGTGGCCACTGGGAGATCCTGCTTTCTCTGGCGGACCGAGCGTAGGTGTTCAGCGAAACGGTCTCCCAGTCTGCATCAGGTCTCACCAATATATAAAAGGCCACACCAGGAGCACTGGACGCAGTATACCACACCAGCCGACTCACAGGTGAAGTGTTGACCGGTTCCAGCACAGCCTTGTATTGACTGATTCCATCACAGCCTGGTATTGACCGATGCCATCACTGCCTGGTATTGACTGATTCCATCACAGCCTGGTATTGACCGATGCCATCACTGCCTGGTATTGACCGGCTCCATCACAGTCCGGTATTGACCGGTTCCAGCACATCCTGGTATGGACGGGTTCCATCACAGCCTAGTATTGACTGATTCATCATAGCCTGGTATTGACTGGTTCCATCACAGCCTGGTATTGACTGGTTCCATCACAGCCTGGAATTCACTCATTCCATCACAGGCTGATATTGACCGGTTCCATCACAGCCTGGTATTCACTGTTTCCATCACAGCCTGGTATTGACCGATTCCATCACTGCCTTGTATTGACCGGCTCCATCACAGTCTGATATTGACCGGTTCCATCACAGCCTGGTATTCAGTCGTTCCATCACAGCCTAGTATTGACCAGTTCCATCACAGCCTGGTATTGACCGATTCCATCACAGCCTGGTATTGACCGATTCCATCACAGCCTGGTATTGACCGATTCCATCACTGCCTGGTATTGACCGGCTCCATCACAGTCCGGTATTGACCGGTTCCAGCACAGCCTGGTATGGACAGGTGCCGTCACAGCCTAGTATTGACTGATTTCATCATAGCCTGATATGGACTGATTCCATCATAGCCTGGTATGGACTGATTCCATCATAGCCTGGTATTGACTGGTCCCATCACAGCCTGGTATTGACTGATCCCATCACAGCCTGGTATTGACTGGTCCTATCACAGTCTGGTATTGACTGATTCATCACAGCCTGGTATTGACTGATTCATCACAGCCTGGTATTGACTGATTCCATCACAGCCTGGTATTGACTGGTTCTATCACAACCTGGTATTGACTGATTCATCACAGCTTGGTATTGACTGATTCATCACAGCCTGGTATTGACTGGTTCTATCACAGCCTGGTATTGACTGGTTCCATCACAGCCTGGTATTGACTGGTTCCATCACAACCTGGTATTGACTGATTCATCACAGCTTGGTATTGACTGGTTCTATCACAGTCTGGTATTGACTGGTTCCATCACAACCTGGTATTGACTGATTCATCACAGCTTGGTATTGACTGGTTCTATCACAGCCTGGTATTGACTGGTCCCATCACAGCCTGGTATTGACTGGTTCCATCACAGCCTGGTATTGACTGGTTCTATCACAGCCTGTTATTGACTGGTTCTATCACAGCCTGGTATTGACTGATTCATCACAGCCTGGTATTGACTGGTCCCATCACAGCCTGGTATTGACTGGTTCTATCACAGCCTGGTATTGACTGATTCATCACAGCCTGGTATTGACTGGTCCCATCACAGCCTGGTATTGACCGGTTCCATCACAGCCTGGTATTGACTGGTTCTATCACAACCTGGTATTGACTGATTCATCACAACCTGGTATTGACTGATTCCATCACAGCCTGGTATTGACTGGTCCCATCACAGCCTGTTATTGACTGGTTCTATCACAACCTGGTATTGACTGGTTCTATCACAGCCTGGTATTGACTGGTCCCATCACAGCCTGTTATTGACTGGTTCTATCACAACCTGGTATTGACTGGTTCTATCACAACCTGGTATTGACTGGTTCTATCACAGCCTGGTATTGACTGGTCCCATCACAGCCTGTTATTGACTGGTTCCATCACAGCCTGGTATTGACTGGTTCCATCACAACCTGGTATTGACTGATTCATCACAGCTTGGTATTGACTGGTTCTATCACAGTCTGGTATTGACTGGTTCCATCACAACCTGGTATTGACTGATTCATCACAGCTTGGTATTGACTGGTTCTATCACAGCCTGGTATTGACTGGTCCCATCACAGCCTGGTATTGACTGGTTCCATCACAGCCTGGTATTGACTGGTTCTATCACAGCCTGTTATTGACTGGTTCTATCACAGCCTGGTATTGACTGATTCATCACAGCCTGGTATTGACTGGTCCCATCACAGCCTGGTATTGACCGGTTCCATCACAGCCTGGTATTGACTGGTTCTATCACAACCTGGTATTGACTGATTCATCACAACCTGGTATTGACTGATTCCATCACAGCCTGGTATTGACTGGTCCCATCACAGTCTGGTATTGACTGATTCATCACAGCCTGGTATTGACTGATTCCATCACAGCCTGGTATTGACTGGTCCCATCACAGTCTGGTATTGACTGATTCATCACAGCCTGGTATTGACTGATTCCATCACAGCCTGGTATTGATTGGTCCCATCACAGCCTGGTATTGACTGGTTCTATCACAACCTGGTATTGACTGATTCATCACAGCTTGGTATTGACTGATTCATCACAGCTTGGTATTGACTGGTTCTATCACAGCCTGGTATTGACTGGTTCCATCACAGCCTGGTATTGACTGGTTCCATCACAACCTGGTATTGACTGATTCATCACAGCTTGGTATTGACTGGTTCTATCACAGCCTGGTATTGACTGGTCCCATCACAGCCTGGTATTGACTGGTTCCATCACAGCCTGGTATTGACTGGTCCCATCACAGCCTGGTATTGACTGGTTCCATCACAACCTGGTATTGACTGATTCATCACAGCCTGGTATTGACTGGTTCTATCACAGCCTGGTATTGACTGATTCATCACAGCCTGGTATTGACTGGTCCCATCACAGCCTGGTATTGACCGGTTCCATCACAGCCTGGTATTGACTGGTTCTATCACAACCTGGTATTGACTGATTCATCACAACCTGGTATTGACTGATTCCATCACAGCCTGGTATTGACTGGTCCCATCACAGCCTGTTATTGACTGGTTCTATCACAACCTGGTATTGACTGGTTCTATCACAGCCTGGTATTGACTGGTCCCATCACAGCCTGTTATTGACTGGTTCTATCACAACCTGGTATTGACTGGTTCTATCACAACCTGGTATTGACTGGTTCTATCACAGCCTGGTATTGACTGGTCCCATCACAGCCTGTTATTGACTGGTTCCATCACAGCCTGGTATTGACTGGTTCCATCACAACCTGGTATTGACTGATTCATCACAGCTTGGTATTGACTGGTTCTATCACAGTCTGGTATTGACTGGTTCCATCACAACCTGGTATTGACTGATTCATCACAGCTTGGTATTGACTGGTTCTATCACAGCCTGGTATTGACTGGTCCCATCACAGCCTGGTATTGACTGGTTCCATCACAGCCTGGTATTGACTGGTTCTATCACAGCCTGTTATTGACTGGTTCTATCACAGCCTGGTATTGACTGATTCATCACAGCCTGGTATTGACTGGTCCCATCACAGCCTGGTATTGACCGGTTCCATCACAGCCTGGTATTGACTGGTTCTATCACAACCTGGTATTGACTGATTCATCACAACCTGGTATTGACTGATTCCATCACAGCCTGGTATTGACTGGTCCCATCACAGTCTGGTATTGACTGATTCATCACAGCCTGGTATTGACTGATTCCATCACAGCCTGGTATTGATTGGTCCCATCACAGCCTGGTATTGACTGGTTCTATCACAACCTGGTATTGACTGATTCATCACAGCTTGGTATTGACTGATTCATCACAGCTTGGTATTGACTGGTTCTATCACAGCCTGGTATTGACTGGTTCCATCACAGCCTGGTATTGACTGGTTCCATCACAACCTGGTATTGACTGATTCATCACAGCTTGGTATTGACTGGTTCTATCACAGCCTGGTATTGACTGGTCCCATCACAGCCTGGTATTGACTGGTTCCATCACAGCCTGGTATTGACTGGTCCCATCACAGCCTGGTATTGACCGGTTCCATCACAGCCTGGTATTGACTGGTTCTATCACAACCTGGTATTGACTGATTCATCACAGCTTGGTATTGACTGGTTCTATCACAGTCTGGTATTGACTGGTTCCATCACAACCTGGTATTGACTGATTCATCACAGCTTGGTATTGACTGGTTCTATCACAGCCTGGTATTGACTGGTCCCATCACAGCCTGGTATTGACTGGTTCCATCACAGCCTGGTATTGACTGGTTCTATCACAGCCTGTTATTGACTGGTTCTATCACAGCCTGATATTGACTGATTCATCACAGCCTGGTATTGACTGGTCCCATCTCAGCCTGGTATTGACCGGTTCCATCACAGCCTGGTATTGACTGGTTCTATCACAACCTGGTATTGACTGATTCATCACAACCTGGTATTGACTGATTCCATCACAGCCTGGTATTGACTGGTCCCATCACAGCCTGTTATTGACTCGTTCTATCACAACCTGGTATTGACTGGTTCTATCACAGCCTGGTATTGACTGGTCCCATCACAGCCTGTTATTGACTGGTTCTATCACAACCTGGTATTGACTGGTTCTATCACAGCCTGGTATTGACTGGTCCCATCACAGCCTGTTATTGACTGGTTCCATCACAGCCTGGTATTGACTGGTTCTATCACAACCTGGAATTGACTGGTTCTATCACAGCCTGGTATTGACTGGTCCCATCACAGCCTGTTATTGACTGGTTCCATCACAGCCTGGTATTGACTGGTTCCATCACAACCTGGTATTGACTGATTCATCACAGCTTGGTATTGACTGGTTCTATCACAGTCTGGTATTGACTGGTTCCATCACAACCTGGTATTGACTGGTTCCATCACAGCCTGGTATTGACTGGTTCTATCACAGCCTGGTATTGACTGGTCCCATCACAGCCTGTTATTGACTGGTTCCATCACAGCCTGGTATTGACTGGTTCCATCACAACCTGGTATTGACTGATTCATCACAGCTTGGTATTGACTGGTTCTATCACAGCCTGGTATTGACTGGTCCCATCACAGCCTGGTATTGACTGGTTCCATCACAGCCTGGTATTGACTGGTTCTATCACAGCCTGTTATTGACTGGTTCTATCACAGCCTGGTATTGACTGATCCCATCACAGCCTGGTATTGACTGGTCCTATCACAGTCTGGTATTGACTGATTCATCACAGCCTGGTATTGACTGATTCATCACAGCCTGGTATTGACTGATTCCATCACAGCCTGGTATTGACTGGTTCTATCACAACCTGGTATTGACTGATTCATCACAGCTTGGTATTGACTGATTCATCACAGCCTGGTATTGACTGGTTCTATCACAGCCTGGTATTGACTGGTTCCATCACAGCCTGGTATTGACTGGTTCCATCACAACCTGGTATTGACTGATTCATCACAGCTTGGTATTGACTGGTTCTATCACAGTCTGGTATTGACTGGTTCCATCACAACCTGGTATTGACTGATTCATCACAGCTTGGTATTGACTGGTTCTATCACAGCCTGGTATTGACTGGTCCCATCACAGCCTGGTATTGACTGGTTCCATCACAGCCTGGTATTGACTGGTTCTATCACAGCCTGTTATTGACTGGTTCTATCACAGCCTGGTATTGACTGGTCCCATCACAGCCTGGTATTGACTGGTTCCATCACAGCCTGGTATTGACTGGTTCTATCACAGCCTGTTATTGACTGGTTCTATCACAGCCTGGTATTGACTGATTCATCACAGCCTGGTATTGACTGGTCCCATCACAGCCTGGTATTGACCGGTTCCATCACAGCCTGGTATTGACTGGTTCTATCACAACCTGGTATTGACTGATTCATCACAACCTGGTATTGACTGATTCCATCACAGCCTGGTATTGACTGGTCCCATCACAGCCTGTTATTGACTGGTTCTATCACAACCTGGTATTGACTGGTTCTATCACAGCCTGGTATTGACTGGTCCCATCACAGCCTGTTATTGACTGGTTCTATCACAACCTGGTATTGACTGGTTCTATCACAGCCTGGTATTGACTGGTCCCATCACAGCCTGTTATTGACTGGTTCCATCACAGCCTGGTATTGACTGGTTCTATCACAACCTGGTATTGACTGGTTCTATCACAGCCTGGTATTGACTGGTCCCATCACAGCCTGTTATTGACTGGTTCCATCACAGCCTGGTATTGACTGGTTCCATCACAACTTGGTATTGACTGATTCATCACAGCTTGGTATTGACTGGTTCTATCACAGTCTGGTATTGACTGGTTCCATCACAACCTGGTATTGACTGATTCATCACAGCTTGGTATTGACTGGTTCTATCACAGCCTGGTATTGACTGGTCCCATCACAGCCTGGTATTGACTGGTTCCATCACAGCCTGGTATTGACTGGTTCTATCACAGCCTGTTATTGACTGGTTCTATCACAGCCTGGTATTGACTGATTCATCACAGCCTGGTATTGACTGGTCCCATCACAGCCTGGTATTGACCGGTTCCATCACAGCCTGGTATTGACTGGTTCTATCACAACCTGGTATTGACTGATTCATCACAACCTGGTATTGACTGATTCCATCACAGCCTGGTATTGACTGGTCCCATCACAGTCTGGTATTGACTGATTCATCACAGCCTGGTATTGACTGATTCCATCACAGCCTGGTATTGATTGGTCCCATCACAGCCTGGTATTGACTGGTTCTATCACAACCTGGTATTGACTGATTCATCACAGCTTGGTATTGACTGATTCATCACAGCTTGGTATTGACTGGTTCTATCACAGCCTGGTATTGACTGGTTCCATCACAGCCTGGTATTGACTGGTTCCATCACAACCTGGTATTGACTGATTCATCACAGCTTGGTATTGACTGGTTCTATCACAGCCTGGTATTGACTGGTCCCATCACAGCCTGGTATTGACTGGTTCCATCACAGCCTGGTATTGACTGGTCCCATCACAGCCTGGTATTGACCGGTTCCATCACAGCCTGGTATTGACTGGTTCTATCACAGCCTGGTATTGACTGGTTCCATCACAACCTGGTATTGACTGATTCATCACAGCTTGGTATTGACTGGTTCTATCACAGTCTGGTATTGACTGGTTCCATCACAACCTGGTATTGACTGATTCATCACAGCTTGGTATTGACTGGTTCTATCACAGCCTGGTATTGACTGGTCCCATCACAGCCTGGTATTGACTGGTTCCATCACAGCCTGGTATTGACTGGTTCTATCACAGCCTGTTATTGACTGGTTCTATCACAGCCTGATATTGACTGATTCATCACAGCCTGGTATTGACTGGTCCCATCACAGCCTGGTATTGACCGGTTCCATCACAGCCTGGTATTGACTGGTTCTATCACAACCTGGTATTGACTGATTCATCACAACCTGGTATTGACTGATTCCATCACAGCCTGGTATTGACTGGTCCCATCACAGCCTGTTATTGACTGGTTCTATCACAACCTGGTATTGACTGGTTCTATCACAGCCTGGTATTGACTGGTCCCATCACAGCCTGTTATTGACTGGTTCTATCACAACCTGGTATTGACTGGTTCTATCACAGCCTGGTATTGACTGGTCCCATCACAGCCTGTTATTGACTGGTTCCATCACAGCCTGGTATTGACTGGTTCTATCACAACCTGGTATTGACTGGTTCTATCACAGCCTGGTATTGACTGGTCCCATCACAGCCTGTTATTGACTGGTTCCATCACAGCCTGGTATTGACTGGTTCCATCACAACCTGGTATTGACTGATTCATCACAGCTTGGTATTGACTGGTTCTATCACAGTCTGGTATTGACTGGTTCCATCACAACCTGGTATTGACTGGTTCCATCACAGCCTGGTATTGACTGGTTCTATCACAGCCTGGTATTGACTGGTCCCATCACAGCCTGTTATTGACTGGTTCCATCACAGCCTGGTATTGACTGGTTCCATCACAACCTGGTATTGACTGATTCATCACAGCTTGGTATTGACTGGTTCTATCACAGCCTGGTATTGACTGGTCCCATCACAGCCTGGTATTGACTGGTTCCATCACAGCCTGGTATTGACTGGTTCTATCACAGCCTGTTATTGACTGGTTCTATCACAGCCTGGTATTGACTGATTCATCACAGCCTGGTATTGACTGGTCCCATCACAGCCTGGTATTGACCGGTTCCATCACAGCCTGGTATTGACTGGTTCTATCACAACCTGGTATTGACTGATTCATCACAACCTGGTATTGACTGATTCCATCACAGCCTGGTATTGACTGGTCCCATCACAGCCTGGTATTGACTGGTCCCATCACAGCCTGGTATTGACTGATTCATCACAACCTGGTATTGACCAATTCCATCACAACCTGGTATTGACCGATTCCATCACAACCTGGTATTGACCGATTCCATCACAGCCTGGTATTGACCGATTCCATCACTGCCTGGTATTGACCGGCTCCATCACTGCCTGGTATTGACCGATTCCATCACAGCCTGGTATTGACCGATTCCATCACTGCCTGGTATTGACCGGCTCCATCACAGTCCGGTATTGACCGGTTCCAGCACAGCCTGGTATGGACAGGTGCCGTCACAGCCTAGTATTGACTGATTCCATCATAGCCTGGTATGGACTGATTCCATCATAGCCTGGTATTGACTGGTCCCATCACAGCCTGGTATTGACTGATCCCATCACAGCCTGGTATTGACTGGTCCCATCACAGTCTGGTATTGACTGATTCATCACAGCCTGGTATTGACTGATTCCATCACAGCCTGGTATTGATTGGTCCCATCACAGCCTGGTATTGACTGGTTCTATCACAACCTGGTATTGACTGATTCATCACAGCTTGGTATTGACTGATTCATCACAGCTTGGTATTGACTGGTTCTATCACAGCCTGGTATTGACTGGTTCCATCACAGCCTGGTATTGACCGATTCCATCACAACCTGGTATTGACCGATTCCATCACAACCTGGTATTGACCGATTCCATCACAGCCTGGTATTGACCGATTCCATCACAGCCTGGTATTGACTGATTCATCACAACCTGGTATGGCCTTGCTCTTGAATGGAAATTTTACAAAAATGTAGTTGGATATGATTCAGTCTATCAGAGGTCATGACTTCCCCACCATTGAGCACATCTAGATCAAGTGCTGATGCAGGAAAGCAGCACCCATCATCAAGTACATGCTGTTTTCTCGCTGCTGTTATCTGGAAGAAGTTACAGGAGTCTCAGGACAGTATGTTCCAGAACATTTATTACTCCTCAGCCATCAGGGGCTAACTTAACTCACCCATTGCTGATCTGTTCCCGCAAACAATCTGCTCACTTTCAGGGACTCTTTATCTCATGTTCTCGATATTATTGTTTATTATTATTATTATTATTATTATTATTATTATTGTTGTTGTTGTTGTTGTTGTTGTTATCATCATCATCATCATCATCATTATCCTCATTATTTATTTTTTCTCAGCTCAAGCTTGTAGAACCTGGGGTATGGGCCTACCCAAGCACACTGATTTGTTAATTGCTGGGAACTTTCTAACTATTCTGGTGGTGTTTAGTATTGTGGCTTTCTGAAGATTTACATAGGTATTGCCGTGCAGTCCTAATTGTTTAATGCTATTGTGTAGAGCCTTTGGGATGGTACCAGTTGTAGGTATTACTATCAGGATAATGTATACCCTGTTCATGCTCCATAGTCTTTCAATTTCCTCATTTAATTCTGCATATTTCTGGTGTTTTATTTCTGTTTAGAATGGCTAAATAAGGTGTTCTAAATTGAATTGAATTGAATTTTTTAAGATCTTCCAACCATCCTACCACAGGAGGGAGTGAAAATCTTTGTGTTCTGTTTGTCCTGTATTATTATATCTGGATGGTTATTACAGATTGTCCTATCTGTAATAACTGATCAGGTATAATATCATTTGTGTCTCCAAAACTGGACCAGGCTTGTATTTATAGTAAGGTGTGATTTCCTTTATGAATTTGTATTTTAAAGCAAGATTTTGATGAGTGATGTTTGCCACTGGATTTTACCTGTGTAAGTAATCAGATTGAGATAAACTGCCACAGGATCCTGTAATGTGTAGGATTGTTTCTGGTTTTTCTTGGCATTTTCTTGGCATTTGTTGGTCTTTTATTATGTATTTCTGATTATTTTTATGTTAATCACCTGGTCCTGTATTGCCAAAAGGAACCCTTCTATTTCTGGGAAGAGGTCTCCAACTCTGAGCCAGGTGTTCAACACTTCCTTGTCGTCATTTAATCTGCTCAGATCATGGGGATGTCTTCCATGGAGGGTCATGCTCTTCCATTATTCTTATTAATATCATCTCTTTCATTTTGTATTTGTACAGTTTTATAGCACATTGGTTGCTGTCTGTCCAGCTGGGTGTGATCTTTCATTGATTCTGGGGTGTTCTTTGTGATCGCCCACAGGAAAACGAATCTCCATGTTTTACATGGTGACATATATATACTTTGATAACAAATTAATTTGAACTTTGAATTCACAATCCTGTGATGCTCCTCGGGATACCTCACAATATTAAGTGTGGCAACAGGACAAACACAAGTTGACTGACCCGTTTAAACTGGACTAACCAGAGCTACACAATTGTGTTTAATTTGTATTCAACTGCACTGCATCTAAATATAAATTTCCAGCGCACAGTATATTCAATCACAATGAACAGAGTCATGCAACTGAAAGTATTTGCTGCCGATACTAAATGCCTCAAATGTAATTCATGCATCAGGGCTGCATAGTGTGAGCTCTTTCCCCAGGCAATCACTTCATTGTAGGTGAACTCAGAGTATGCTGTGCTGTGATATCGTAAGGAAATGAATCTTAGTTGGAACAAATTTTGAGTACTCTTAAACAAGATCTAGAAACAGGGTCCAAGAACGATTCACTGGAATGCAGACAGCATTGAGAGAGAAATCCTGCCATGCCTGACAACAAGGTTTAAGGCTCCTTGCAGGAAAGCAAAGACAAAATGGACCAGGGGAGGACTAGACAATATTAAGAAAAATCAGAATCAAAATCAAATTTATTATCACTAATTTACAAGGAAATTCTTTGGTTTGTGGTCACTGTATTGTGCAAAGGCAATAAATTACTATAAATTACCCAAATAAACAGATCGTGCAGAAATAAAAGAATAATGAAATAATCTCATGGACCATTCAGAAATATATTGACGACAGGGTGGGGGGGCGGTGGGGGGGAGATGGTTTTCCTGAATTGCTGAGAATGGGTCTTAAAGCCTCTGTAACACCTCCCCAATTCTAGTCGTGAGAAGATGCTGAGGGTCTCTAGTGATGGGTGCCAGCTGTTTGAGTCTACAGCTCTCTGCAGCCTCCATACCAGCCTGTTATGCAACCAGTCTACCACACAAATGTAGATTTTTAGAGCAGAGGGAATGCATCCAGTGCAACAAGCAATTTACTGGAGAATCTCAGTAGGATGAGTAGCATTTGTGGAGAAACATTTTGTACAGTACTGCTGCCCGAAAATGACTAATTTCACTTCATCTAAGTGAGCGGTAATAGCTCTGATTCTGATTCTGGTTGTGAATT
The DNA here is from genome assembly GCF_030144855.1 of Hypanus sabinus. NCBI lineage: Eukaryota > Metazoa > Chordata > Chondrichthyes > Myliobatiformes > Dasyatidae > Hypanus > Hypanus sabinus. The sequence goes on along the minus strand of NC_082725.1, from coordinate 69,715,631 downwards.
GTTGATATTTCGAGTCGAGGCCCTGCATTAGACCTTTCAGGTTGAAACACTGTGATTCCATTCTGCCATAGATGCTACTCAACCTGCTGAGTTCCTTCTGCAAATGCTTATTGCTCCTGATTCCAGCATTTCCAGTCTTCTGTGTTTCTTTCTATATTTGTCCAGTGTCTGTGGTTAGTACCATTTCTCACAGATGGTCAGTAAAACATCCAATATGAAAATGTCCTTTACCTACTATAAAGATGGCTGAAATAATTTCATATAACATTGAAAATAGAGAACTTCAGGGCCCTTGTTATGTCAACCTTTTAATCTAACCCTTCCCTTTTACACACTTCTCCATTATTCTATCATACATGCTCTTAATGTATGAGCCTCTACTACTACCTGGCAGTGAATTCTATGCCCTCACCACTCTCTGTGTAAAACACTTACCTCTGACAACCCCTATACTTTCCTACAATCACATTAAAATAATGTCACACCATAGTAACCATTTCACCCTGGAAAAATAACTCTGGCTGTCCACTCAATCTATTCCTCTTACCATCTTGTAAGCCTCCTTCAAGACACCTCCCATCCCCCTTCACTCCAAAGAGAAAAGCCCCAGCTCACACAACCTATACTTATAAGACATGGTCTCTAGACCAGGCAGCATCATAGTAAATCCCCTCCACCCGCATTCACGTTTCCACATTCTTCTTATAATAAGGTGACCAGAACTGAACACAATACTCCAAGTGTGGTCTATCTGGGGTTTTGTAAAGCAACATTACCTAATGGCTTTTGAACCCAACCCCCTGCCCAGTGAACATCAACACACTACAGTATATGCCCTGTTAACCACCCTATCATCTTGCTTGGCACCTCTGAGAGATCAATGGATGTGGACACCAACATCCCTCTGTTTTTCTCCACTGCCGAGACTCCTGCCATTAACACTGTATTCTGCCTTCAAAGTGATCCACTCACTTTTCCAGGTAGACCTCCAGCTGCTACTTCACTGCCCAGCTCTGCATCCTGTCAATGTCCTGTTACAACCTACGACAACCCTCCACACTGTCCACAACTCCAATAACTTTTGTGTCATCTGCAAAATTACTTAAACACAACCTTCCATTTTCTCATCTGAGTCAATTATGACAATCACAAAGAGAAGGGTCCCAGAACAGATTCCTGCTGAACACTGCTGGTCACTAACCACCAGGCATAATATACTCCGTCTAGAACTAGGCTCTGCCTTCTATGAACAAGCCAATTCTGCATCCATACAGAAAGATTTCCCTGGATCTCATGCCTCCTGACTTTCTGAATGAGCCTTCTATGGGGAACCTTATTAAACAGCTTATTAAATCCATATTCCTGTATACTACATATACTGTTCTGCCTTCACCAATGTGCTTTGTCACAGCCTCAGAATCCAATCAAGGTCATGAGGCATGACCTACCCTTCCCAAAGCCACATGGACTATCCCTAATTAGACTGTTTCTTCAAACACTCATAAGTCCTGTATCTAAGAATTTTTTTCCAATAATTATCCAATTGCTGAAATAAGACTCACTGCTCTATAATTCCCAAGGTAATCCCTACTCCCTTTTCTGAACAAAAGAATAACATTTGCTGCCCTCCAATCATCTGGTATGACTCTGTGGCCAGTGAGTAGGCAAAGCTCATCGTCAAAGGTGCAGCAATCTCACAGAGGTCAAGGTTGTCAAGGACCCTCTCATTGGTGAATACTGAAGCAAAGTGTTCATTAAGGACCTCTCCTACCTCCTCCAACTCCAGGTACGTTTCCTCTTCTATCCCTCATCCGCTCTACTCTCACTCTAGCCATTCTCCTGTTCTTTGCTTTGGTGTAGAATTCCTTGGAATTTTCCTTAATCCTACTCACCAAGGCCTTCGCATCCTCCATTCTATCTCTCCTAAGTCCATTCTTCAGCTCCTTCCTGGCTATCTTGTAGCTCTCTAGAGCCATGACTGATCTTAGCATTCTAAATCTTAAATCAGCTTCTTTCTTCCCCTTGACTATTTGTTCCACATCTCTTATAGATCATGGTTCCTTCACCCTACCACCCTTTCCCTGTCGAAATGGGACAAACCATCCAGAAATCCACATGAGTGCCTCTTCTTCAACTGCCACATTTCTATTGTGCCTTTTCCTGAATATATCTATTCCCAAGTTCCTGCCTAATGGCATTATAATTTCATTTCTCCCAATTAAATAGTTTTCCATGCCCTCTGTTCCTCTGGCTGTCCAAAGCTCCAGTAAAGGTCAGGGAGTTCCGATCACTTTCTGAATTGGTTTGCTACTGAGAGATCATTGCTTAGCGCCGTGTCCAGGGTGGCTCCTCCTTTAGTTGCCCTGTCTACATGTTGTCAGAAATCCTTCCTGGACACATTTAACAAATTCTGTTCCATCTAAACTTTTTCACTCAGGAGGTTCCAATCAATTTTAGGGAAGTTGAAATCCCCATGACAACAATCCTGTTATTTTTGCACCATTGCAAAATTTGTCCCCCCTTCAATATGTTCCTCAGAGTCTCTGTTTGTATTAGTTTTCTATAAAACACTCCCAGTGGGTGATTTCTCCCTTCCTATTTCTGACCTCCATCAACACTGACTCAGTAGACAATATCTCTAGGAAGTTCTCTTTTTCTATAGCTGTGATACTATCCATAATTAACAATGACACTCTGCACATCTTTTACCCCCCCCCATGTCTCTTTTGAAATATCTAAACCCCAAAACAACCAGCAGCCATTCTTTCCCTTGTGATAGCCAAGTATGCATAATGGCCACAACATCATAGCTTCATGTGCTGACCCGTGCTCCTCATCACCCTTGTTCCTGATACTTCTTGTACTAAAATGGATGCATTTCAACTCATCCCACTGACTGTAATTTTGCCATATCATCTGCCTATCATTTCTCACGATCTCTTTGCATGCTATATCTACCTGTACACCAAATGCTCCGTCCTCTGACCTATCATTCTGGTCTCTATCCCCTGCCAAGCTAGTTTAAATCCTCCCCAACAGGTCTAGCAAATCTATCTGCCCGCAAGGATACTGGTCCCTCTCAAGTTTAGGTGTAAGCTATCTTTTTATACAGGTCATACATTTCCCAGAAAAGATCCCAATAATCCACAAGTCTTAACCCCTGCCCCTGCACAAATTTCTCAGCCACACATTCATCTGCCAAATCATCCTACTCTTACCCTCATTAATGTTTTATAACTTCCCTCGTTCCATAAGCTAAAAATTAATGTTGACATGAAGATATAGTATCAGTAGTTTAATTTTATCCTTAGTCATATCAGTTTTGAATCAATTAGTACAGAACAACTTGGCAATGAAGAAATCACCTGTGGTTCTTTTGGTATACCTCCCTCTCCTGACATGTTTACTACGCTCATCTAAAGCCAAGCTTCACATATTTTCTTTCAGTGTACTTCACATTTCAAAGATGTTCACAGCATATCTCTTTAGTTGTACAGAAATATCGATGTGAAAATAAAGTCTGAATTTTAAACATGGACCGGATTTTCTCAGAGGAAAGCTAAGGGGAGAAGTGCCCAGATGTCTCTGTGTCCGGGAGGAGGTACATGTGGAACATACACATCAGAATGGGGTGAACAGGCTAAGTAGCCTTTGTTACAAGTTGCATGTTACACCAACCAGTATTCAGATAACTCCAATTGCCCAAATTCATTGCAGCCTTCAGTTCATAAATAATAGATTTTTTCTAAGTCTCTGAGTTTTCAGTTAATATTTCAATTGCACTCCAGACATTACAAATTGTTTAAGAAACTCTTCAGAAGTATTTTAAATTAGTGTTGTTAGGGTCTGAGAGCTTTGACTGAGTGTTGGTGCTGGCAATGACTGGCAGATCAACATTGCACATCACTTCTTTTGTTCAACTGAGGCACTTAAAATGGAACACGTTCCCTGTGGAGTTGTGAGCATGACTGCAGAGTACTGAAGCTTGTCAGAACATCTACAGGAACACCTAAATCCAATTAGCAAGGCAAATCATGAGATTTCTCAACGTCCATTTTCAGATCACTCTGCCATTTGGAAGATGGACCTTTCTAAAGACTTTGCAAGCAGAATATGTTACCTTCCAAAAAATGCTTCAGAATGCCATGACTAAATACTCCCACATACAGGAAGCCTTTTCAACACCTGGCCTCATGAAATATAATAATCAGATGCTGAAAAGGCAACAGGAAGATCACCACTTTAAAGATACCTCCACCCTGCTTTCTTCTAAGGCAATCACATAAAAGCATAATGTGAATCAGTGGAATCAGACATTTGGCCTATGGGGTTTTTTACTGGGATTCCCTGTGGCAGGTCTTGGCCAGTGAGGTGAAGGATGGAGGAGTGTCAATCGTGTATAGAATGGACAACAGGCTTTTCAGCCTTAACCAGCTCAAGGCCAAGACAAGGTCAGCACCACTGCTATCAGGGAATATAGGGAACTAAGTCTTGTCTTAAATATATCAGCTAGCATCCACCCAGTCATTTATCCAGCCCTCCCTAAAAGCTGACAATATTGCCCATGAAAACATAGATCACTTTCCCTAACTTGACAGCATGCCTTTCCTCAAAGCAGGAGAGAATGAACAACCGAAACATTCAACCACTAACCACAACCATTACTTACTGCACCAGAATGTGTGGATCCAGATCACCTGAGGACCCACCCAGAAGACAAAACCTAAGGAGATCAATGCTCAGTTCTACTCAGTCCTACTACAAACATTCAAATCCAGCTGAATTTTTTAACCCCACTTTCATTCTTCCTGTAACCCTTAACCCCCTTACCAATCAGGACATATTGATCTCTGCCTTAACTGTTCCCAATGACTTGGCCTCCATGGCCCTTTGTGATAATGAATTCCACATATGCAGCACCCCCTGGCTGAATAAATACCTCCTCATCTCAATTTTAAATGTGTATTTTTATACTGTGATTGTGCCTGTTACTAATGAAAATATCCTCTCCATGCCAATCAATCCAGGCTTTTCACTATCCAGTAAGTTTCTATGAGATTCCCCCCTCATCTTTATGAATTCTTTCTGGAATTCTCCCAGAAACATCAAATTCTCTTCATACATCAAACCTTTCATTCCTGGATTCTTTCTTGTGAATCTTCTCAGAGGCAACACATCCTTCCTTGGATAGAAGCCCTAAAACTGCTCACAAATGCAGTCTGCCCAATACCATATCCAACCTCAGAGGAACACCCTTGCTTTTATATTCTAATGCTCTCAAAATCATTGCTAACAGATCATTGGACTTCCTTTCTACTAACTTAATCTTCAAATTGACCTCAAAGGAATCCTGAACCAGAACCCCCAACTCTCTTTGGACCGTTGATTTCTGAATTTTTTCCCATTTTGAAAATAATCAACATACTGCATGTATTCAAAATCCTTCAATCCTGTCATTCACCTGCAAGACGGGTGAGCTTGTGTCAATAAACCACCTCATCCAGTGGCATCTGTTTAGGTGCCTGCAATGCACATATATTGGCAAATTTCAAAACTATATGGCCATTTCAAAGGAGAGCAGCTGATGCAGGCCCACCTTGCCACTCTCTGATAGACAGGGGAGCCCAAAACATAGGAAAAGTATCCAAATCTGTTGCTTAAGCATCCATTTCATTGGAATAGTTTTGTGCAGGGATCATGTGATCACCCCCTCAGCCTGAGATTTTGAGTTCACAGAGTTATAAGCAGGAATTAGGCCCTTTGGCATAACTGGTTCCTTCCAACCAAGATGCACCATTCAAGCGAGTCCCATTTGCCAGCATTTGGCCCATAACTTTCCAAACCTTTCAATCCCTGTACCTGTCCAAATAGTTATTGTACCTGCTTCAACCACTTCCTCTGGCAGCTCGTTCCATATATAGGTACATTGTTAAGTAATTTGTTGTTTCAATTATTACTACATCTTACCCCTTTCACCTGCAACTTATGCAATCAGTTCTTAATTTCTCCCAAGACTGAATTCATTCACATCATAATACATAAGACATAGGAGCAGATTGAGGCCACTCAGCCCACCCATCAAGTCTGCTCCACCATTCCATCATGGCTAACTTATTGTCCCTCCCAATCCCATTCTCCTGCCTTCTCCTCATTACCTTTGATGCCCTGACTAACCAAGAACCTATTAACCATATATTCAATGAGCTAGACTCCACAGCCATCTGTGGCAAGAATTCCACAGATTCACCACCCTCTGGCTAAAAAATTCCTCCTCATTTCTGTTCTAAAGGGACATCCTTCTATTTTCTGAGGCTGTGTGCGCTGACCCTAGACTCTCCAAAGAGCACTGTATGAGGTCATTTTTACCTTCAGCCATTAGGCTCTATAGTGAGTCAACCTATAGCTGGGGAAGAGATGACCTCTCCTGTTAGACTGTTTGAGCTAACTTATTTTCTATTCTTTCTTACTTCTCTTCTAATATTTGTATATCTGTGCACTTGTAATGCTACTGTGACACCATAATTTCCTTTGGGATCAACAAAGTACCCATCTATCTATCTATCTATATCTAGCTATTGGAAACATCGTCTGTATGCCCATTATTCCCCTCTTGATTTTATACCCCTCTATACGATCACCTCTCAGTCATAGTCTTAGACTGTCCAACCTCCCCATATAGCTCAGTCCCACTTCAAGTTGTACTGCACACATCGTGCAGTAGCTATTGTAAACACTTAACACAAGATAAATGGAGGGCAGATTTTAACTCAGAATCAATCTCTGTCTGTACCAGATGCTACTCTTCCTAATGTACTCCACTAGCAATTGAGCAGAAGGTAAATACGTTTTCATTGCCACCAAAGCAATCAAAAACATAACCCTTTATACAGAAACAAAGTACCTCTGAAAGGTCAATGATTTTCCTTAGAACTGGAATATGCATCATGCTTAAAGCAAACAGAGAGGACAGAACCCAAGGGAAGGTCTGTAATGGAGTGAGAAGTGGGAGATATTCAATAACTAACAGAGAATGAGAATGGTAATAAGGTAAGGCAAGAAACACAGGTGGATCTTTATTTTATCAAGAGAAAATAAACAGATTGGGTCTGTATTGTTTAAGGGGCATAATCATATCAAGACATAAAAGATCATCATCGTCTTGACAGTGTAAGGTTTGGAGATGTTTGCAACAAGGAAGAACTTTAAATCAGTGGACATAGTTGCAAGGGACCAGTTAGTTCAAACATAAATCTGTAGAAGCTTCTTTTTTCAGAGTGGTGAATTGCTGGAGAGTTGTAAAGGTCTGATCATTATAAGTCTTTAAAGTGGGGGGAAATAATTTTGAGAGAAAATACAAATTGCATTATGGGGAATTAGCACAGAAGAGTTGAGGATAACAAAGATCAGGCACCATCATACTGAATAGTAGGGAAGGCTAGAGGGGCTGAATGGCCTACTACACTTCTTAACTTGTCTGAAGAGATGTGAATGGATAAAGGAGAACTATCATAAGGCATAGTAGCAGAATTATTCCATTCAGTCCATCAAGTCTGTTCCTCGATGCCATCATGGCTGATCTATTATTCTCTCAAACCTACTGTCCTGCCTTCTCTGGAACCTTTGACACCCTAACTAATCAAGAACCTATTAACCTCTAATTCGAATATATTCAATGACTTGGCCTCCACAGCCATCTGTAGCAGTGAATTCCACAGATTCAACAACCTCTGGCTAAAAAAATCCCTTCTCATCTTTGATCTAAATGCACATCCCTCGATTCTGAGGCTGTACCCTGTAGTCCTAGACCACTCACTATTGGTGCATTGCCATCAGACACTCCCGTATGGTAATCCCTTCATTCCCAGAACCATTCTTGTGAAACTCCTCTGGACCCTCACCATGGCCAGCACAACCTTTCTTAATAAGAGGTCCGAAACTGCCTACACTACTCCAAGTGTTATCTGACCAATGTCCTATAAAAGCTCAACATCACATCTTTGCTTTTATAGGTGTTGAACTAGAATCTCACAAAAGTGCTGTTGAAGTGAATTATTGCCCCATTCTTCTCCCTGCAGGTATTTTCAGCACGGTGTTTTATTGCCTATGCTCTCTAACATTCAAACTTCACTCCCAGTTGTCCACACAAACCTGTGTCTAGCTGCAGCCTTGGAGCTAGATTTGCAGGGGATGTTCCTGGGAATCGCTTCTGATGTAGAGAGAGCTGTACCAGATGGGTTACCCTGGAGGAAGAGGCCCCACAATAACTGTAACAAGAGTCCCTCCATAAAAAAAAGTATCTCGACATCAGCTGGTCAGTTAACGATTTGAAGGTCAGAGGGACTTTGCTTTATCTCACAGCCAACAGCTACTCTTACAGCAAAAACAGTTAATTCAGAAAACATCAGTAACTCAACGCCTGCCAGTAGATGGAAAGCAATTCCCCAGTAAAATCCGGTGGCAGGAACATAGTTGTATCTAAATTGGAGAATTAAATCAATCTCAGTTACTTCTCCCAATAGTATCAGTAGGTTAGATTGACCACAATGGAATCAGCCCCCACCACATCTGCAGGCATTGTATTTCAGATTCACCCACTTGCTGGGTCAATATTCTTTTTCAAATATTTCTCCTGTTTCTCTTCATTTTTGTGTAGTTCCTGTGACTCTGGTCCTTGATCTATCAACCCCCCCCCCCCAAAAAAAAAGAAAGCAGCCAAAGCTGCTTTCCATCCCTTTTAATGCTGTTCCTCATTCCAGAAACCCATCTCATAGAACCAAACTTCTACTGATGAAGCCTACAACTGTGTGCCTCATATTGAACAGTTTCACTGACTGTCCTGCCACACTTGTGTACCCATAACTCCGGTCCTTCTTCTCAGCAGTGTCCTTTTCAATCATCAGTCATCATTCCTCCTTCCAAACTTTATATGTCTTCACATTAAGTTTTAGCTGCCATGCATCTGCAATTCAGCAATGAGAACCATTTTATAACTTTGCTTTTTTAACTCTCACTGAGTTCTGTTTTCATCAGAAATTTTAATTATCAGTTATTTATATTGATAGATTTGTTTCAAAATTAGGAGAAACAGTTTAACCAAGAAGACACAAACACATTTCACCTTACTTTGTCAAGGTAATGACAGGGGTGCTGGGAGCCACTGCGTGCATCGTGGAGTTCATTGCTTTTGAATTTTCTACTCAATCTGTCTTTTAATTATCCATGGAAATGTTGATATCGTCATTGGAATTAACACCAAAGCAGAAATGAATATTGGTGCATTGGCTTTTAGTTACCAGGAGAGATGCATAAATCTGCATATTTTATATCTAACCAAATTTGCTTAAAGTATTCCAGGCCCTGAAGTTCTTCACAGGGAGTTGGAAAGAGAGAAAAAGAGAGAGAGGGTGGCTTGATTCAAATTTTGGTGAGGGTGGGTTCAGCTGAAGATTGATAAGTATAGTGGACTTGAACAGGTCATCTCCACCCAACACTTTGGGAGGCTGGGGGGGGATGTGGTGTGATTAAAGAAATCGAACCAATCAGTAGCTCATTTAGTCATGTCCCTCAAAGATACACAAGATTCCCACGAGAGAGTTCAGCTACGGCTGGGCTTTGCTGACTAAAGATGATATCCCATGGTAGACTCTGCACTTTCTTGCTCTTCAAATATCTGATTAGGTGGCAATTTTTACTCATGCTTGTGTCCAGAATGGGACAGCCCTGGGCAGTACATCAACAGTGGCTTCCACCTCCACCTCTGTCTCTCTGGGCAAAATGAGACATTCAAACAGGAATTAAATGATTGTGTCTATTTAAAGAGAACACAAAGGTAATAGTAACCACAGCAAATGCAGTGGGGGGAAGAAGTTCACCCAGAACTTGCAGGAATAATGACAGAACTCAATGATTATCTATAAATCAACCTAGGCACAAGAGGTAAAGAAGAAATGAGTCAGAAGCTGTAAATCACTGCAAGCAATTGGGCAATCGACACCAACAACAGCCTGGAGAAAATGGCAGCTCACTGCCTTTCTGGTCATATGATCAAAATCTTGTTACGTCTGCAGTGACAAACTAACTGCATCATAGAAAGTGCTCGGTGATGCCAGGAACTCTACAGCCCAGAAGAATCACGAAACACAGGAGATGCCACAGGTGCTGGTTTATTATCACTAAACTAATACAGGTTTATTTTATTGTACCTCTTCCTCTTCCCTTCAGTCTTTTACTCTCTAAATCCAACCTTCATTCGTCAAAACCACTTCAGCTCAGACAAGTTAATCCAATTCATTACAGAGACTGTGCACTGTCAAGGCCTTTTGGGTGGGACGTTATGCATAAAAGATCCCAGCACTTAACTTCAGAGAAGAGTTGTTTCTGAATCAGGTGGCTTGACTGTCTGTTTCTCTGGGTATTATTAAAGTGCGACTTGTAGAGATTTTCTGTTCTATTATTTCAACAACAGTGCCCACACTTTGTGACTATATCAACAATTGCAAAAGCCTTTGGGATATTTTGAATTTAGAATCACAGAGTCATGGTGATATATAGCAGAAAGATAGTCTCTTCAGCCCAACTCATCAATAGTGTCCAAGATATCTACCTGAACTTGTTTTATTTGTCTGCATTTGACCTATATCCCTCTAAACCTTTCCTATCCATATGCCTGTCCAAGTCTATTTTAAATAATGTAAATATACCCACTTTTACCACTTCCTCTGGCAACTTGTTCCAAAATATCATCATCCTCAAGTCCCTTTTAAATCTTTCTCCTCTCAACTTAAACATATGCTCTCTAGATTTAGATCCTCCTACCCTGAGAAAAAGACTGTGTCCATCCTCTTCATCTCAGCCCCACATGATTTTACAGACTTCGATGATGTTACTCTTCACCCTAACCCTACACACCAGGGGATTTTACTTCTCCTCCTGACTCAAGTCCTCCAGTCCCAGTCACAACCTTGTGAATCTTTTCTGCACTCTTTCTAATGTAGTGACATCTTTCCTATAGATGGGCAACCTGAACTGCATACCATACTGCAAGTGTGTTCTCACCAACGTCTTGTGTAGTCGTAACGTGACATTCCAACTCTTGCACTCACTCCATGGCCAGACCAATGGAGGCAGGGTGTGCCAAATTCTTCACCCTGTCCACAGGCACGACACTCCTCTTTTTTCCCTTTCTGCCATTTACCACCTCAGTGCCAGCTTCTCTCCTCAAATCACATGAGTTAAAAGTGATTCTGTTGGTCAGATTATTCACCAAAGGGCATTATCTCCCCTGTTGTACTTAAGTGATTACTCTTCACATTTTCACATTAGTGGACAAAATTACTATGTAGAGAGAATCCTGTTGATGAATGTTAATTATCCCCTTATCCTATTAATCCTCCTCCCTATAACATATTGAAACGGAAATGAATAATTCAGTGAAAAAATGAATAAATAAATGAAATAATTAAATGAAAAATGATACTCTATGTTCTTTCCAATGAAGAATATTCTTGAACATACTATACCTATTAAAAGAATCAGTGGATTCTGGTTAATTGGGCCATTGTTTAATCAAAGCAGCCTCTTGTTAAAGAACAAAACTAATCAAAAAAATAGCCAGAATTCCAGTCATTTATTGAGACACTATATTACTTAACTGGGACAGGAGACTATTGCTGAACAGTTTCTAACTAGTGTCAGCCACGTGCACTTGTGTGGCCATTGTAACACTAGGCTGTGCTTAGAGCAAATAATTTTAAATACAGTCAGTTGTGTGTGTTTGTGTTCAGAATTCAGTGATTTTTCCCACTGATAGCTGGAGATAAATAAGCAGTAAGACAATTCAGAACCGTTCTGCTCACTTTGGTTTCAAGCACTCAGGCTTGGAGATGCCAGAAATGGCTAGAAGTGAAAATGAATTGATTTCACTACTTCAACAAGTTAGGAACTACAACGTAATTGAATGTATTGACAATCATTTTGAAAGTTACAATGAAAATGAAGATTTAGAGAATGCAATCATCAAATGCATTGAATAAAGGCAGTTCATTATCTACACCAGATGTCTGCACTGGTTTTGTTCACTACACTCAATAAAAGCATACTCTGGACAAATTCCTCTGTTGATAATTGTTAGGAACTAATGCACTGTTTTATTGTGTTGTATCGGTAGTGTTCTAATTTGTTCTGTATTTTATTTAAATACATAATTTGTTACAGCAGTTTGTCTCTTTTAATACATTTTAACCATTTCTATGAAACTTTGGCTAATTGGGGCAACCTTTTAATTGGGCCAAAATGTACTTGTCCCAATGTGTTGCAATTACCTGAATCCATTGTATTTCCAAACAACTCAAGAGAAATGAAATTGCTCAGCTGAAGAGCATTAATAAGCTCCACATAAAATCAGGGACAGGGACAGTCAGCATGGCTTTGTGAAGGGCAGATTATGTCTGGAAAGCCTGATAGAGTTCTTTGAGGAGGTGACCAGGCATATAGATGAGGGTAGTGCAGTGGATGTGATCTATATGGATTTTAGTAAGGTATTTGACAAGGTTCCACACGGTAGGCTAATTCAGAAAGTCAGAAGGCATGGGATCCAGGGAAGTTTGGCCAGGTGGATTCAGAATTGGCTTGCCTGCAGAAGGCAGAGGGTTGTGGTGGACGGAGTACATTCAGATTGAAGGGTTGTGACTAGTGGTGTCCCACAAGGATCTGTTCTGGGACCTCTACTTTTCATGATTTTTATTAATGACCTGGGTGTGGGGGTAGAAGGGTGGGTTGGCAAGTTTGCAGATGACACAAAGGTTAGTGGTGTTGTAGATAGTGTAGAGGATTGTCGAAGAATGCAGAGAGACATTGATAGGATGCAGAAGTGGGCTGAGAAGTGGCAGATGGAGTTCAACCCGGAGAAGTGTGAGGTGGTACACTTTGGAAGGACAAACTCCAAGGCAGAGTACAAAGTAAATGGCAGGATACTGGGTAGTGTGGAGGAGCAGAGGGATCTGGAGGTACATGTCCACAGATCCCTGAAAGTTGCCTCACAGGTAGATAGGGTAGGTAAGAAAGCTTATGGAGTGTTATGCTTTCATAAGTAAAGGGATAGAGTTTAAGAGTCACGTTGTAATGATGCAGCTCCATAAAACTCTGGTTAGGTCACACTTGGAGTTCTGTGTCCAGTTCTGGTTGCCTCACTATAGGAAGAATGTGGAAGCATTGGAAAGGGTACAAAGGAGATTTACCAGGATGCTGCCTGGTGTAGAGAGTATGGATTATGATCAGAGATTAAGGGAGCTAGGGCTTTACTCTTTGGAGAGAAGGAGGATGAGAGGAGACATGATAGAGGTGTACAAGATATTAAGAGGAATAGACAGAGTGGACAGCCAGCGCCTCTTCCCCAGGGCACCACTGCTCAGTACAAGAGGACATGGCTTTAAGGTAAGGGGAGGGAAGTTCAAGGGGGATATTAGAGGAAGGTTTTTCACTCAGAGAGTGGTTGGTGTGTGGAATGCACTGTCTGAGTTAGTGGTGGAGGCAGATACACTAGTGAAGTTTAAGAGACTACTCGACAGGTATATGGAGGAATTTAAGGTGGGGGGTTATATGGGAGGCAGTGTTTGAGGGTCGGCACAACATTGTGGGCTGAAAGGCCTGTAATGTGCTATACTGTTCTACGTTCTATAAAAGATAAACCTATGCTTAGATATGCAGGCTGTAAATAAAGCAAGTCACCACTGCAGCAGCTGGAAAATCCAAGGGGATGTAGATCACAGTGCCCTGGAAATAGACCATTTAACATAAGATAAAACAAGGATTGTCTCCAGGATGAAACTCAAAAACTTGTTCGTGAAACAAGACAGCAAAAAGCAGCAAAGGAAAAGAAACCTAGTAGTTTTTCCCATTCAATTGCCAGAAGAAGATGGTGCCAGCGAACAATGCAACCAAGGGTGAAGGAACAGAGGACTATGGGTAAGCCTAGTAATTTCTGAGGTAGGGACATGTTCAGCACAACTTTGTGGGCCAAAAGGCCTGTATTGTGCTGTAGGTTTTCTATGTTTCTATCCTCCAGATGGTTCACAAAACTACTTCTTTCACTTCATTTACTACTTCTTTTTCTTTCAAATGTGTCTTCTACTGTTGGACCATGTGATCTACATTATGGTCAAGTGTTTTGGGGCCAAAAGAGTGAACTGGCATTTTGCTATCACCAAGGGCGTTCTGTGAGGCTTCAAGTGAAATGTGCAGCCTGAAGGCCAAAATGCCTGAAGATGGGGCACGAGCCCATGATTGTCTCCGTTTCTCACTGATCTTGCCAATTAAAGTGCTAAGGAAGATTTAAATCACCAAGGCGAGTGCAGAATATGAGGGATGCTCAATGCCACCTACCAGCTTCTCATTCAGTGCTGCCAGAGGAAGGTGTCTGGGTGTGATGGTATCTCTGTCCCCATCTTGCTCACTGCTCCTAGACTCGAGAGGAAGGTCTCAGCATTCGAATGGTCTCTCCGCCTTGATGCTGTTGGAGGGTGGTGCCAGATGTCTGGGTCTTGGGCAAGGTTTAATTCGGTGGTTTTCTGACTGAGACTCCAATTCACGTTAGGACGTATTTCTGGTTTCTGGTTGCTCATGTTTTTGTTGCTATTTTGGATAATTCTGATCAGCACAGGCCGTGCTGATCAAAGAGAAACACAAGAGTGGAGTGAAGAAAGTCAAGTGCAAAAGAGGAAAAGATGACAGGATTTTAAAAGCACAGAGGGCACTTTATCTGAATGCTTGGAGTATTCGAAACAAGGTCAGTGAACCAGTGGCTCAAACCAGCGCAAAGGGGTATGATGCCATTACAGAGATGTGGTTGTGGGTGGAGATTGGGAATTAAATATCCAAGGATATCAGGTAATAGAACAGAATAGGCAGGAAAGTAAGGAAGGTGGGATAGTGCTCTTAGTTAAAGATGAGATCAGGGTGATAGTGAAGGTATAAGATCGAAGGAGCAGAATGTTGAATCCATCTGGGTAGAGATTAGGAATAATAAAGGGGAAAAATCACTGGTGGGAGTTGTCTATCGGCCACCGAATAATAACATTACAGTGGCACATGCAATAAACAGAGAAATATCTGAGGCACGTAAGAATGGAACAGCAGTTATCGTGTGGGACTTTAACTTGCACACAGATTGGGTTAATCAAGTTGGTCAAGGTAGTCTTGAGGAGGACTTCACAGAATGCATCTGTGATGGCTTTCTTGAGCAGCATGTTACTGAACCTACAAGGGAACGTGCTATCTTAGATCTGGTCCTGTGCAAGGAAACAGGTAAAATTATAGATCTTGTAGTTGGGGATCCTCTTGGAAAGAGTGATCACAGTGTGATTGATTTTCTCATACAAATAGTTCGATCTAAAATCAGTGTATTATACCCGAACGATGGAGACTACAAAGGGATGAGAAGGATTTGACTAGTGTCGACTGGGAACACAGGCTAGATGGTGGGACAGTCGAGAAACAGTGGAAGACTTTTAAAGAGATTTTTCACAGTGCTCAACGAAAGTATATTCCAGTTAAAAGCAAAGACAGTAAAGGCGGGGAGAGCCAGCCTTGGATAACTAAGGAAATAAAAGAAGCCATCAAACTAAAAGCTCCTGCATACAAAGTCGCCAAGGTAGTAGGAAACTGGAAGATTGGGAAAATTTTAAAAAACAACAAAGTACCACTAAATGAGCAATAAATAAAAATAAATTAGATTATGAAAATAAGCTAGCACAAAATATAGAAAATAAATAGTAAAAGTTTTTATAATCATATAGAGCTGAAAAGGGTGAATGTAGGTCCCTTGGAGGACTTGAAGGGGGAATTGATATAGGGTAATGAGGAAATGGCAGAGGTTTTAAATGATTATTTTGTTTTGGTCTTCACGGTGGAAGATACATCTTACATGCCAAAGAGAAAGAAGACCACGATACTATAGCTATCACTAAAGAGGTAGTACTGAGCAAGTTTGTGGGCTTGAAGTCCCTGGTCCTGATGGAATCCATCCCAGGGTACTGAAAGAAATGGCAGAGGTTACAGTAGAGGCTTTGGTGATGATTTACCAAGATTCTTTGTACTCTGGGCAGGTCCTGGCAGATTGGAAGATGGCAAATGTCACACCACATTCAAAAAAATAATGTAGGCAAAAGTAGGCAACTATAGGCCTATTAGTTTAACATCTGTAGTTGGGAAAATGAAATTAAAGAAGAAATAGCGAGGCATCTGGAAAGAAATGGATCCATCAGGCAGACACAGCATGGATTCAGCAAAGGCAGGTCCTGTTTGACAAACTTCCTGGAGTTCTTTGAGGATATAATGAGCACAGTGGATAGAGGGGAGCAGATGGATGTTATTTACCTGGATTTCCAGAAGGCGTTCAATAAGGTGCCACAAAAAAGACATCCATAAGATAAGGATGCATAGAGTTGGAGATTATGTATTGGTTTGGATAGAGGATTGGATAACTAATGGAAAACAGAGAATTGGGATACATGGATGTAACTCTGATTGGCAATCATTTGGGCCCGCAACTGTTCATGATTTACATTAATGATCTTGAAGAGGGGCCCGAGTGTAGTGCTTCTAAATTTGCTGATGACACTAAATTGTGTGGAAAAGCCAATTGTGTAGAAGATATGGAGAGTCTGCAGAGGGATGTAGATAGGTTAAGTGAGTGGGCAAGGGTCTGGCGGATGGAGCACAATGTTGGTAAATGTGAGGTCATCCACTTTGGAAGGAAAAATAAAAGAGCAGATTATTTGGTTAAATGGTAAAAAATTACAGCATGCTGCTGTGCAGAGGGACCTTAACAATGGGCACCACATTCTTAAGCCATCACTTTTTGAAAATACCCTCGATGCAATTGGCCATAAAGGAACTGTTGAGTTTGTAAAAGAAAGCCAGCTTTTTCCTGTCCTCTGTATAGGCATGTCCAAACCAAATGATAAAGTAATTAGTTAAAATGCTCTCCATGCTATATCAGTAGAAATTTGCTAGAGTCTTTGTTAGCCCACTAAATCTCCACAAACTCCTAATGAAACATAGCTGCTGGCATGCCTTCTTTGTAATATTTTGTTCCCAAGATAGATCTTCAGAGATGTTGGCACCAGGAAATTGAAGCTGTTTACCCTTTCCACTGTTGACTTCCAATAAGGACTGGTGTGTATTCCCTCAAATTCACCTTCCACAATCAATTCCTCAGTCTTACTGTTGTTGAGTGCAAGGTTGCTGTTGCAATACCACTCAACCAGTTGATCTATCTCATTCTTGTATGGTCCCTCATCACCTGACTTTCTGCTACTAACAGTTGTGTTATTGGTGAATAAATAGATAGTGTTTGAGTCCTTTGAGCTGTGCCTAGCCACATTGTCAAGTGTAGAGAGAGAACAGAGCAGCAGGCTAAACACACATCCTTGAGGTGTGCCTGTGTTGATCGTCAGTGGAGCTCCAGATGTTATTTCTGATCAGCATGGTTATACCCACATAATGAGAAAGTTAAGGATCCAATTGCAGAAGGAGGTACAGACTGATGTTGGCCACAGGTGGAATGTTCACTGCATCCAAGATGACAGCAGAAAACTCACTCTGTACATAGAATGGATCACCAGATTGGAGAGCAGGACTGAGTCAGAACCATCACAGTAAGTCACATGGAGCAAACACCACCAGCTCTGCCTTTACTTGATACTGCTATCTGGTCCATGCTGTGGAAGGTGAAGTCCTCAGGCAGAAACACTGTATCCAGAATGCTAGGGGTGAACCTTGTCACTGTGAAGCGAAGCACAGCAGTCCCTGATAACCTTCTGGTATTGCGATCTTGCTTTGAGGTCTTCAAGAGAAACTACCTGTGGTCTGAAGTCTGAAGTCCTTGTCCTTCTTGGCGGTAGTGGTCAAAGGTTTGACAAGTGCTGTCACACTAGTCTAGGGGGGATTATGTAGGATGTATATTCTTTGGCCACTGTGCACCTAAGGTTGAGAGAATGAGTCTTCAGAGAGAAGGATGTGATGCTTATCAGGTCCAGTGCTTTGTCCTGGTCTAGGCCAAGCTTCTTGAGCATAGTTGGAATTGTACTCACTAAAGCAGATGGGAACTATACCAACTAACTTGCAGTTGGTAGAAAATCAGCATGGCATCACAAACTGAGGTATTCACTCACCACAAGACTCTGACCTGCTTCTAAAACCATGATCTTCAAGATTGGTTCATGATGTGCAGCACAGTACAGCACCAGCCCTTCGGCCTATGATGTTGTGCCAACCCTTTACCCTAGTCTAAGATCAGCCTTACCTTATCTTACATTCCCCTCCATTTTTCTGAGCCTATCTAAGAGTATTTTTTAAATCCCTAAAGTATCTGTCTTTACCACCAGCACTGGCAGGGTGTTTCATATACCCACGAATCTCAGTGCAAAGAATTTACTTCGGACATCCCCCTTATACTTTCCTCCAATCACCTTAAAATTATGCCCCCTTGAATTAACCATCTGTACTCTTGGGAAACATCTCTAGCTATCCACTCTGTCTAATGTTCTTACCTTTCATACCTTTGTCAAGTCACTTCTCATCCTCCTTCACTTCAAAGAGAAAAGCCCTAACTCATATAGCCTAAGACATACCGTCTAGTCCAAGCGGCATTCTGGTAAATCTCTGCTGCACCCTGCCTAAAGCTTTCACATTCCTTCCTATAAAGAAGCAGCCAGAACTGAACGCAATACTCCAAGTATGGTCCAACTTGAGTTTTATAGAACAGCAACATTACCTCAAGGCTTTTGAACTAGTCCTCTGATTAATAAAGACCAAAAAACCATTCATACAGCAACTTTGAGGGACCTATGCACATAAACCCCAAGGTCCTTCTGTTCCTCCACACTGCCACTAATCCCACCATTACCCCTGTATTCTACCTTCAAATTTAACCTAAAAATAATCACTTCACACTTTGCCATATGGAACTCCATTTGCCACTTCTCAACCCAGCTCTGCCAACCTACAACAATCCTCCACACTATCTACAACTCCACCAACCTTTGTGCCATAATTACTAACTATGACTTACTATCCCTTCCCTTCACTTCCTCATCCAATTCATTTATAAAAATCAGAAAGATTGGGGGTTCCAGAACAGACCCAAGTTGGAACACCGCTGTCACTGACCTCCATCTTCTACCACCCTCTGTTTCCCATGGGCAAGTCAATTCTCTATCCATCCAATCAAGTTATCCTGTATCCCATGCCTCCTGACTTTCTGAATGAGCTTTCCATGGGAAACATTATCAAATACCTTACTAAAATCCATATACCGCATCCACTGCTCTATCTTTATCAATGTGCTGTATGACATTCTCAAAGAATTTATTTAGGCTCCTGAAGCATAACTTGCTGACTATCCTGAATCAGACTGCACTTCTCCAGTTACTCTCCAACAATCTGCCCACCACGGGAGTAAGACTCACTGGTCTATAATTCTTAGCGTTATCCCTAATCCCTTTCTTGAACAAAGGAACAACATTTACCACTCTCCAATCATCTAGTACTACTCCTGTGGTCAGTGAAGACGCAAAGATCATTGCCAAGAGTGCAGCAATCTCTTCCATCACTCCCCATAATAACCTGGATATACCCTATCTGGCCCTGGGGACTTACGTATCCTAATATTTTTCAAAAGTTCTAGCACATGTTCAAGCATATCAGGCTGTTTTACGCCGTTCTCACAATTGTTAAGCTCCTTCTCATTGGTGAATACTGAAACAAAGTAGGTATTAAGGGCCTCACATACCTCCTCCAACTCCGGGCACACTTCCTCTGCTTGTCGAAGTAACCATATTCCTTATAACCTCTAAAACACTTTAGAACCTTTAATATCTCCAAACCTTCAGTGCATTTCCATGCTATAAGGCTTCACAATCAATACAGTATTCAGGTAGTGCTTTGCCTCACTGACTTGCTTTGCTTATCCCTCCCATGTAAAGGCAGAGATTTCACCAGATCCCAAATTACGTAGCAAGAACATTTTCTAGTATTTGGTGAGGCTCAAACAAACTCTGAGCCTCCTCTTTGAGCATTTCTGAGCAATAGATGTTTGATGCATTCTGGATTATGGAGTAAAAACAGTGAGACATTGATTAAGGGTTTAAAATCAAAATCAAAGTTGAGTTTATATAGAAACATAGAAAACCTACAGCACAACATAGGCCCTTCGGCCCACAAAGTTGTGCTGTACATATTCCTACCTTAGAAATTACTAGGCTTACCCATAGCCCTCTATTTTTCTAAGCTCAATGTACCTATCCAAAAGTCCCTTAAAAGACCTATCACATCCACCTCCACCACCATCTCCGGCAGCCCATTTCACGCACTCGCCACTCTCTGAGTAAAAAGCTTTCCCCTGACATCTCCTCTGTACCTACTCCCCAGCACCTTAAACCTGTACCCTCTTGTGCCAGCCATTTCAGCCCTGGGAAAAAGCCTCTGACTATTGTTACGTACCCATGGGTATCTTGTACTTGTCACATGACAGTGGTTTTGAAGCTATACTGGACTTAAGGTAGTGGTCTTGTGATGGTGGAGTGACGTCATTTTCCTGCCAGTAGAGGTCATGTGACAGGTTTTTTTTACAGGGTATAAAAGGAGGACCCCTCCCTGTGAGGAGGGGCAGTTCGTGACTGGATTTGCCATTTTGACTCCATGCCACTGCGTGGTCCAATATTATGATGCAGTTTGGTTGAAAGGTGGACTTTTATTTAATGCCTAAAGTTTAAAAGGTCATTGCTGGCAGTTCCTTTATAATACTGCCAGTTAAAAATCAGTGGAGAGTGAAGATCGGAGTTCGGGAGCTTAAAGATCGAGGAAAGTCAATTTCGACGGTGAAACAGGTTCGACCTTGTTTGATCCTCATTTGGAAAGAATTTGTTGGCTGTCCCTGTGGTAACCTGTGGTCCCTGTGGTTGATTGTCCCTGCGAACAATAGCAGAAAGGTTTGGGTACAGTTTTGTAAAGGAAAGGTCAGTGCCTTTAAGCCGTTTCATTTTCATCTTCGTAAATTCTCCGGGAAAAGTATAGTTCGACTGGGAACCGCAACAACACGACGTGAAAGAGAATTTAAATCGTCTAAAAAGTCTCTCCTTTAATGGACTGTAAGCATTTTGAACTTTTACAGTACTACTTTGAAGAACTGTTTTTGCAACATCGCTTTAAGAACTGTTTGAGCTTTATTCCTTTAAGAACTGTTTAAGCTGCCGCACAGCAGCTGATTTTCGGTTATGTTAGTGGTTTGTTTACTTTTGGGGGTTTGTTTTTCAGTGTTTAATAAATGTTTTATTTGTTATTAAAAAAAACCCTACCTCACATATATTTATTGTTGCTGAATCCGTAACCCTATCCACATGATCAATGCCTCTCATCAACACCTCTATCAGGTCACCTCTCATCCTCTGTCACTCCAAAGAGAAAAAGCTGAGTTCACTCAATCTGTTCCCATAAGGCATGCTCCCCAGTCTGGACAACTTCCTTGTAAATCTCCTCTACATCCTCTCTATGGCTTCCACATCTTTCCTGTAGTGAGGCAACCAGAACTGAGCACAGTACTCCAAGTGGGGTCTGACCAGGGTCCTATATAGCTGTAACATTACCTCTCGGCTCCTAAATTCAATTCCACAATTCATGAAGGCCAATACACCGTATGTCTTCTTAACCACAGAGTCAACCTGACAGCTGCTTTGAGCGTCCTATGGACTCGGACACCAAGATCCCTCTGATCCTCCACACTACCAAGAGACTTACCATTAATACCATATTCTTTTATATATATATATAAAAGTGACAAGCATATAAGGATAGTGCGCCAAAGGTTTAAGAAGGAGAGGATCTTGTCAATGGTCTTTTAAATCAAAGCAAGAGGCGGAGAGTGAAGAAGTAAAGGCATCTTGGAGAGAAGCCATTTTTTTAACTGATCGGGGAAAAGAGGCTAGACTGCGCAGGCACATGACGTAGCGTGCCAAAGGTTTAAAAAAGAGACTGCCATATACAGCGGCCATCGTCGGAATGGACTGAGTCAGAGTGAGACAGCTTTGGCTCAACAAGCAGAGGCAAGGGTAGGTTCTGGTAAGTTTTGTTTAGAGTAGAGAGAATGCCAGGCAGGATGTTGGAATGCTGCTCGTGCAGGATGTGGCGAGTCAGGGAGACCTCCGGTGTTCCTGACAACGATACCTGCAAGAAGTGCATCCAGCTACACCTCCTAACAAATCACGTTAGGGAACTGGAGCAGGAGCTGGATGAACTCCAGATCTTTCGGGAGAATGAGGAGTTTATAGATAGTAGTTTCAGGGAGGTAGTTATGCCAAAGGAGCAGGGCACAGGTAATTGGGTTACCATCAGGCAAGGGGAGGGGAAAGGGCAGACAGAGCAGGGTTCCCCTGTGGCCATTCCCCTCAACAACAAGTAAACCGATTTGGATACTGTTGGGGGGGGGATGACTTATCTGTAATAAGCTGCGGCAGCTGGATCTCTGGCACTGAGTCTGGTTCTGCAGTGCAGGAGGGAGGGGTGAAGAAGAGGAGAGCGGTAGTGATAGGGGACTCGATAGTTAGAGGTACAGACAGGAGGTTCTGTGGTCGTGACAGAGACTCCCAGATGGTTTGTTGCCTCTCGGGTGCCAGGGTCAGGGATGTCTCTGATCGCATGCACAGCATTCTGAAGTGAGAGGGTGAGCAGCCAGATGTCGTGGTACACTTCGGTATCAATGACGTAGGAGGAAAGAGTGAGGAGGTCCTGAAGAGTGAGTATAGAGAGCTTGGTAGGAAGTTTAAAAGCAGGACCTCGAGGGTGGTGACCTCAGGATTGCTGCCTGTGCCACGATCCAGTGAGGGTAAGAGTAGGATGCTCTGGAGGATGAACACGTGGCTGAGGAACTGGTGCAGGGGGCAGGGTTTCAGATTTCAGGTTCATTGGGACCTCTTCTGGGGCAGGTGGGACCTGTACAAGAGAGTCGGATTACACCTGAACTACAAGGGGACCAACATCCTTGCAGGGAGGTTTGTTAGTGCTATTGGGGGGGGGGCTTCAACTAGATTTGCAGGGGAATGGGAACCAGGGTAGATAGTGGTGGGGGGGTGAAGATAAATGATGTTAAAAGTTCATGCAAAGTCACAAATAGAAGGGTTGTGTGTGGTGGTAATAACCTTCTGAGGTGTGTCTATTTCAGTGCGAGGAGGCTGATGAATTGTGGGCATGGATTGACACGTGGAATTATAATGTTGTAGCCAATAATGAAACTTGGCTACAGGAGGGACAGGACCGGCAGCCTAATATTCCAGGGTTCCAATGTTTCAGACATGATAGAGGCAGAGGGATGAAGGGTGTGGGGCGGGGGGTGGCATTGCTAGTCAGGGATAATGTTACAGCAGTGCTCAGGCAGGACAGATTAGAGGACTTATCTACCGAGGCCATATGGGTGGAGCTGAGAAACAGGAAAGGTATGACCATGTTAATGGGGTTGTATTGTAGACCACCCAATAGTCAGCGAGAATTGGAGGAGCAAATCTGCAGAGAGATAACAGACAACTGCAGGAGACATAAAGTTGTGATAGTAGGGGATCTTAATTTTCCACATTTTGATTGGGAATCCCATACTGTTAAAGGTCTAGACGGGTTAGAGTTTGTAAAATGTGTTCAGGAAAGTTTTCTAAATCAATATATAGAGGTACCAACTAGAGAGGATGCAATATTTGATCTCTTATTAGGAAATGAGTTAGGACAGGTGACGGAAGTGTGTTTAGGGGAACAGTTTGGTTCCAGTGATCACAACATCATTAGTTTCAACTTGATCATGGATAAAGATAGATCTGGTCCTCAGGTTAAGTTTCTAAACTGGAAAAAGGCCAAATTTGAAGAAATGAGAAAGGATCTAAAATGCGTGGATTGGGACAGGTTGTTCTCCGGCAAGGATGTGATTGGTAAGTGGGAGGCCTTCAAAGGAGAAATTTTGAGAGTGCAGAGTTTGTATGTTCCTGTCAGGATTAAAGGCAAAGTGAATAAGAACAAGGAACCTTGGTTCTCTCAGGATATTGGAATTCTGATCAAGAAGAAGAGAGAGATGTATGACATGTATAGGAAACAGGGAGCAAATAAGGTGCTTGAGGAGTATAAAAAGTGCAAAAAAATACTTCAGAAAGAAATCAGGAGGGCTAAAAGAAGACATGAAGTTCCTTTGGCAGTCAGGGTGAAGGATAATCCTAAGAGCTTCTACAGGTATATTAAGAGCAAAAGGATAGTAAGGGATAAAATTGGTCCTCTTGAAGATCTGAGTGGTTGGCAATGTGTGGAACCAAAAGAAATGGGGGAGATCTTAAATGGGTTTTTTTGTGTCTGTATTTACTAAGGAAACTGGCATGGAGTCAATGGAAATGAAGCAAACAAGTAGTGAGGTCCTGGAACCTATACAGATTGAAGAGGAGGAGGTGCTTGCTATCTTGAGGCAAATCAGAGTAGATAAATCCCCAGGACCTGACAGGGTATTCCCTTGAACCTTGAAGGAGACTAGTTTTGAAATTGCAGAGGCCCTGGCAGACATACTTAAAATGTCGGTATCTATGGGTGAGGTGCCGGAGGATTGGAAGCTATCTCATATTGTTCCGTTGTTTAAAAAAGGCTCTAAAAGTAATCCGGGAAATTATAGGCCGGCAAATTTGACGTCAGTAGTAGGTAAATTATTGGAAGGAGTACTAAGAGATAGGATTTACAGGTATTTGGATAGACAGGGACTTATTAGGGAGAGTCAACACGGCTTTGTACATGGTAGGTCATGTTTAACAAATCTATTAGTTTTTCAAGGAGGTTACAAGGAAAGTGGATGAAGGCAAGGCAGTAGATGTTGTCTACATGGACTTTGTCCACATGGCCTTTGACAAGGTCCCACATGGGAGGTTAGTTAGGAAGATTCAGTGGCTAGGTATACATGGTGAGGTAGTAAATTGGATTAGACATTGGCTCAATGGGAGAAGCCAGAGAGTGGTAGTGGAGGATTGTTTCTCTGAGTGGAGGCCTGTGACTAGTGGTGTGCCACAGGGATCAGTGCTGGGTCCATTGTTATTTGTCATCTATATCAATGATCTGGATGATAATGTGGCAAACTGGATCAGCAAATTTGCTGATGATCTAAAGATTGGAGGTGTAGTGGACAGTGAGGAAGGTTTTCAAAGCTTGCAGAGGGATCTTGTCCAGCTGGAAAAATGGGTTGAAAAATGGCAGATGGAGTTTAATACAGACAAGTGTGATGTATTGCACCTTGGAAGGACAAACTAAGGTAGAACATACAAGGTAAATGGTGGGGCACTGAGGAGTGCAGTAGATCAGAGGGATCTAGGAATACCGATACAAAATTTCCTATAAGTGGTGTCACAGGTAGATAGGGTAGTAAAGAGAGCTTTTGGTACATTGGCCTTTATAAATCTAAGTATGAAGAGTTGGAATGTTATGGTGAGGTTGTATAAGACATTGGTGAGGCTGAATTTGGAGTACTGTGTGCAGTTTTGGTCGCTGAATTACAGGAAGGATATTAATAAGGTTGAAAGAGTGCAGAGAAGGTTT
Organism: Hypanus sabinus; assembly: GCF_030144855.1. Classification (NCBI taxonomy): domain Eukaryota; kingdom Metazoa; phylum Chordata; class Chondrichthyes; order Myliobatiformes; family Dasyatidae; genus Hypanus; species Hypanus sabinus. The sequence goes on along the minus strand of NC_082725.1, from coordinate 69,690,035 downwards.
ACAAGGATGTTGCCGGGACTTGAGAAACTGAGTTACAGAGAAAGGTTGAATAGGTTAGGACTTGGAGCGTAGGAGAATGAGGGGAGATTTGATAGAGGTATATAAACTTATGATGGGTATAGATAGAATGAATGCAATCAGGCTTTTTCCACTGAGACTAGGGGAGAGAAAATACAGAGGCCATGGGTTAAGGGTGAAGGGGGAAAAGTTTAAAGGGAACATTGCGGGGGGGGCTTCTTCATACAGAGTGGTGGGAGTGTGGAATGAGCTGCCAGATGAAGTAGTAAATGCGGGCTCACTTTTAACACAAGAAAAACTTGGACAGGTACATGGATGAGAGGGGTATGGCGGGATATGGGCCAGGTGCAGGTCAGTGGGACTAGGCAGAAAAATGATTCAGCACAAACAAGAAGGGCCAAAAGGCCTGTTTCTGTGCTGTAATGTTCTATGGTTCTATTCTGCCATCATATTTGACCAACCAAAATGAACCACTTCAGCAGCATAACATCTGTTTCCAATTTACTCTCGCTAGTTCCTGCCTCATCCCTTCAAAGTTAGCCCTTTCCCAGTTAAGCACTTTACCATTTCTTCTGATTTTATCCCTTTCCATAGCTATGCTGAAACTAAGGGAGTTGTGGTCACTCTCACCAAAATGCTCCCCCACCAAGAGGTCTAATGGATTATGATTGGAATGAGCGGCTTTTGAGTTGTACCAACATACACATCAAAATGTTCTAAGGCCGAAACAAGAGATAATAATTCCTTCTCTATTGTCGAATAGTTTCTTTGAGGCTTATTAAATTTCTTAGGAAAGTAAGCTACTAGATGATCAACCTCGTCACCCTCATTCCTTTGCAGTAATACTGCTCCTGCAGCCTCATCACTAGCATCTACAGCTAATGAAAATGGTTTTTCAAAGTCAGGTGCCCTGAGCACAGGTTGATGACATATCATAATTTTCAATCTCTCAAATGCCTCCTGACAAAACACTGTCCACACAAACTTCTCATTTTTTTCAAGAGGTTAGTTAATGGAAGGGCAATATTAGCAAAATTCTTACAAAATTTTTGGTATTATCATACCATTCCCAAGAATCTTCTGAGAGTTTTTTTCCCAGTTGCAGTGGGGACCTCTGAAATTGCCTGAACAGGAGCTACCTTACCTTGACCCACAACATAACCAAGGTAAGTCACAAAAAGTCACTAAATCAATCTTTGTAAGGAACTTTACTTTTCCAACTTTATCCATACAATCATCCACTCTAGGGATTGGATGTGCATCTGTTTTTTGTTACAGCATTCACTTTCCTGTAGTCAGTACAAAACCGAATACTACCGTCTGACTTAGGCACCATACACAAGGTGAACTCCAATTCGAATGAGAAGATCTAATAATATTATTCTCTAACATATACTTGACTTCTTTCTCAGCAAGTGCACATTTTTCCATGTTCATCCTGTATGGATGTTGTTCTATGGGTTTGGCATCTCCAACATCTACATTGTGTGAAGCTACTGTGGTTCTTCTAGGAATGTCTGGAAACAAATCCTTATATTTGAAAATTAATTGCTTCAGCTGCTGCTTCTGCTCTGGCAGTAAATGAGCTAATTTCTCACCAATATTTTCCAGAATGGTTGAGTTTGGTAATCTGGCAGAAACAATGTTGCGTTTAGAATGAGTTTCAAATGAATCATCCATTAAGTTCTTCGTGAGATCAGACTCATTATTATTGACCACAACAGTCATAGTAGCAGACTGTTTCTCATAATATGGTTCTATCATATTTATACGGCAAAGTTGTGTTGGCCTTCTTCGATCTGGAATTTTTATCACATAATCCACATCATTAACTTTAGACATAATTTCATAAGGACAATGAAATTTAGCTTGTAAAGGATTCGTTTGCACCAGGAAAAGAACCAACACCTTATCTCCAGGCTTAAATGACCTCATCATAGCTTCTTTATCATACCAGGTTTTCAGTTTCTCCTGAGCCAATTTTAAATTTTCCCTGGCTAAGCTACAAACTTTATGTAATCTGTCCTTAAATTTTAAAACATAATACAGCAAAATTAGTGTGTACCTCTTTATTAATCCATTGTTCTTTTAATAAAGCCAAAGTTCCTCTAACTCTATGCCTAAATACAAGTTCAAATGGACTAAAATCTAATGATTCCTATACTGACTCCCATACTGCAAATAGAAGTAAGTGTATGCTCTCATACCAATCATTTTCATTTTCCACACAATATGTCCTAATCAAAGTCTTGAAGGTAGAATGAAACCTCTCGAAGGCTCCTTGCAATTCTAGATGGTAGGCAGACGAGGTAATCTGCTTAGCTCCCAGTTTATAAACTGTCTGTTCAAACAATCCAGACATAAAATTACTGCCTTGATCAGATTGTATTTCCTTAGGCAACCCAAAATAAGTAAAGAATTTTATAAGAGCCTTTGTTACAGTTTTAGCTGTTATATTCTGAAGTGGTATTGCCTCTGGAAACCTAGACACAGTGCACAGGATGGTCAGCAAGTGTTGATAGCCAATTTTTGCTTTTGGTAATGGGCCTACACAATCTATTATAAGTTTGGAGAACGGTTCACCAAATGCAGGAATAGGTTGCAGTGGGGCCACTGGAGTAACTTGATTAGGTTTACCCACAATTTGGCAAGTACGACACATTCTGCAAGACGTCGCCACATCTTTTCTCAAACCAGGCCAGTAAAAATGTTCAAAAACCTTGTTCACAGTTTTCTTCACCCCTTGATGTCCACCCAAGGGCACACTAAGGGTTAAAGTTAAAATCTCATTTCGATAAACTTTAGGAGCAACTACCTGGTGAACAACCTTCCATTCATCACTTGCAGGAATTGTAGGCGATCTCCACTTCCTCATCAACACTCCTTTCTCAAAATAATTTCCTACTGGCACCTTCCTAAATTCACTATCCAGAAGAGCTTGTTCCTTTAATTTGATAATCTCAGGGTCTCTACTCAGCTCTACTATCATCTCCTTCCAAGACAGAGACAAATCTTCATGGTCAGACTTACTCCAAGAATCTTAATCAAACAATGGAAGTAAGAAAGTTTCTGACACATCCTCAAAATTCGAATCCTGAGTTGAACAGTCATGGGTAACAACCTCATCCTGCACATCAAGTTTTTCAGCCATAGCTCGAGTTACAACACAGGAGGAATCTGTGTTAGAATCCATCCGTGGTTCCTCTAACTTTATTGTCAAATGCACTTCAGGAAACACTTGTCCATCTGACAAGTCATTTCCTGACAATAAAGAAACATCATTCACGGGTAAGCTAGGTTGTAGTCCTACTTTAACAAGTCCTGTAACTAACCCTAACCTTAAATTTACTCTATGCAAATATACAGGCATAAGGGCATTCCCAACACCTCATATATAGTTTACCTCACCTGTGTCAGACTCAGCATTAAACTTCAACACACTGTCTAACATCAGTGATTGAGAAGCTCCAGTATCCCTAAGGATTTTTATTGGCACCGGAGTGGATCCCTCTTTCAAGGATACAAATCCTTCAGTTATAAAATGATCATATCCCCTCTTACCTTGGTCAGACTCTGACAAAGCTTCATTTGTATTTATTGAACCCTGTGGTTTTACAGGTTTTTCAATATGTTGCACACAAGTATCTGGGACTGCCTCCTTCTCCTTCTTCTTCATTCAGAAACAGTTAGCTATTACATGACCAGGTTTCTTACAATAATTACAAATAGGACCAAACTGCCTTTCCTTCACAGGTTTTCCTTCCTCCTTAACTTTCTCACTAACTTCTGATTTAGTTTTTGCTTTACCATGGCTCTCTGTGCTATTTTTCATTTTAAAAGTTCTGCCCTGAGGAAATTTATTCTTGTGGATTAAAGCATACTCATCAGCTAATTTAGCAGACTCATGCAATGTAGCAGTGACCCTCTCATTTAAGTATGTCCTTACTTCAACAGGGATGCTCCCTTTAAATTCCTCCATTAAAATCAACTCTTTCAATCTATTATACTCCCCATTCACATTTTTAGAGGAAATCCATCTCTCAAAACACACAGCTTTATCGTAGGGAAATTCCACATAAGTTTTTTCCATAGATTTCTTCAAACTTCTGAATCTTTCTCTATATGATTCTGGAACCAGTTCATACACCTTCAGTATATGCTGCTTCATAATATCATAATCAAGTGCTTGCTCAGCAGTTAAAGCTGTATAAACTTGTTGTGCTTTGCCTTTAATTACACTCTGTAACATCACTGGCCATTTCTCCTTCAGCCACTCTGAAATCAGAGCAACAGTTTCAAAATGTTGAAAATATTTCTCTACTACTGTTTCACTAGATGGAGGAACCAATTTCATTTCCTGACTAAAAACAAACATTTTCCTAGAACCAGAGGACTAATTCTCAGACCTTAATTCCGCCATTGCAAGTTCAAATCCTCTGTTTATTTTCACCTTCTAACCTACATCACTCCAAGTCCGCTTTACTTTGTTCTAGCTTCATTTGTTCGATTTGTAACAGCATCTCCAGAAACATATCTAAAACCGCTTCATCAAAATCACCCAGCTCTACATAGTGTGATGCAATTTTGCTCTGAATTACAGGCTTTGTTGTAGTCTTCAAAATACCTTTAAGTTCCAACCTACTAGCAATCTCAGATACATCACTCTTTTTCGCCTTCGATAATAACTCCGGGTCTGGTGATGCCAGAAAGTCGTCAATATTTATTGTTGCCAAATACCACCCACAAACCAATAAAACAATAGAATTGTGTATTTCCCGTTTCTGAAATCAGACTGATAAGTAAACAAGCATTTAAACTCAAAAACGGAACAGATCCCGGACGAGCCCTCAATTGTTATGGTACAGCAACAATGAATATAGAATTGAGACAGGTTTTTTTAAACAAAAGAAACATTTATTTAAACTCAGCTCAACAACAAATGAAAAGTAAACAAATGACTAACTTAACCGGAAGTTACTGCTATATGGCAACTCGAACAGTTCTTAAAGCGATAAATGCGAACACAGATCTTAAAAGTGGTAAATGTGAAAGTCCAAATGATTTATACAGTCAATTAAGAGAGACTTTCCTGAAGTAATGAATTCCTTGACGACGTGACGTTACTGCCGATCCCAGCCGAAATAAGCCTTGCCCGAAGGATTTATGACGAAGGAAAGAAAAATGGCTTAAAGGAATTGACCTTTTTCCTTGGCAAATAACCCTGCCCCAATCCCTTCTGCTCTTATAGCAGGGACTATCTCAGATGCAGGTTACTATCTCTTTGAACGAGGGTTCAATAAGGTCAACCCTGTATTACAGCTAACGACACCAATTTTATTCGATCCTTCGAGCTTTCCGCACTTCGACAAATCTTCTCTCTCCAATACTTAGACTTTAAAATTAAATTGAAGATACATTAAACATAACTGGCTGTGATTTTAAAAACTGCCAGTACAGCTTGCAATGGAAAGTAAAACTCCGCTTTAAAACAAAACTGCATCATGAGACGAATACGCAGCATAATGAAGTCACTGATGAATTAAACAACAAACTGACCTGTGTCACAGCAAGGCTTTACCTTTTTATACCTGCTAAAACAGGCCATCACATGACCTCTCACTGGCAGGAAATTACATCATGTGACCTCACACTAGCAGGAAATTACATCACCCCACCATCACATGACTATTACATCATGCTCACTAGATACTCAATTACATCATAATCATGCGGCAGTCACAATATACCCACAGGGTATGTAACACTGAAAAGAAGACATTTAGAACAAAAACGTCAGATGAATTTTTAGTGTAAACAGGTTAAAGCATCCATAGTGTTGCTATGCTGTAATGATTGGGCTTGTGCTGGTTGTTAAATAATTAAAGGGAAGCATGGAAGTGTGTGACTTCAGGATTCTGTACCTCCCACCTGATAGTAGCTGTGAGAAAATGGTTGTGGGGATCTTTGATGATGGATTTTGTCTTCTTTTAGACATTAGCAGTGATGGGGACGCATGTATCCATGGTGTATTGGGCAAAGTCCACTTCTCTCTGCAGCTTCTTCTGTTTCTATACATTCTAATTGCTATATCAGAGTCAAATGAAACCAGTCAGGATACTTTCAACAGAACATCCCTAGATGTTTGGAATAATGTTCAGTAACAAGATGAACCTCCTTAGCAAGTAAAGACATAGACATCTTACTTGTAATTACATCTGTGTGCTGCATGCAGTTCAAATCATCTGACTTATTAATGCCCAGGAATTAGAAGCTGCTGATTCTCTCCACAATTAATCTCCCAAAGTAGACTGTTGCATGCTTATTCTCCTCCCCCTTCCTCAAGTCAACAATCAGCTCTTTAGTTTTATTGATGTTCCCTGGGGTTGGGAAACAAAAAAGAATCTAGATGGTATAAGATTAAGTTGAGAGGGAAAGATTTAAAAGAGACCTAAGGGGCATCTTCTTCATCCAGAAGGTTGTCTCTATCTGGACAAGCTGCCAGAGGAAGTAGCTGAAGTAGAACAATGGCATTTCAAAGACATTTGACAGATACATGGAACTGAAAGCTTTAGAGAGACACAGACCACATGTGGGCAAATAGGAGTAGCTGAGATGGTTACCGGGTCAGCAAAAAATGGATGGGCCAAAGGGGTTATTAACTAAATAACTCCATGACACTTTTATTAAATGTTCTGAAACCTGAATGAAGGCATGTACTCTAAGTGTAAGCAAATAATCCCCCCTTAGAGGATGTGGTTTAGATAAACCAAAGAATGTGACTGCAGTCAATGGTGTGACAGTGCAGCCCAGCAGAAGAATTGAGAATCTGGTAGATGAAGTTATTCCATAAAATATAATGGGCAGTTAGAAAATCAATTCAAGGCCAAAAGTTTCATTTTTGTATTGAAGAGTGGGTTTCAGTCCTTCAAACAGAAGGAGGGTGTTTGATAATCTGCTCTCCCATCTGAAGGCAGTGGTGCTACCTGTATTCAGTACTGAGATGTGACAACATCATGGAAATGGGAGTGTTGAGGCTCACTGGTCAATGGACTTCATGGTAAACCCAACACTCAGGTTTACAACATAAGGCTTTGAGACATTTCTGCTCTCACATTTATACTTCAGCTTTCTCTATACTATATTATTATTCTGCAAATTCCTGCATTTATGCACGAGCTTCCACATAGGTTTGGTGGACTGCTCAGATGGGAGGCCTTGACATTGGGCACAGGGTCTAGGATTCAGCATGACTTCAGTGAAGGTACAGGACCTCATGGTGAATCTTAATCTACCCCATGCCCACATTAGCCAATGTAGTGAAACTGGGATGGTCAGGGTCCAAGGCCTGGGACTGTTGACAGGGAGAACCCATGTTCAGCAGAGCAAGGTCTTGCAAGAGTTGAAATGTGGGAGGTACATGTGACTGTAGATATTGGAATAACAAACTTGGAGCAACAATCAGCGTGCTGGAGGAACTCAGCAGGACATGCAGCATCCGTGGAGGGAAAGGAATTGTTGCCATTTCGGTGCTGATGCAGGGCTTCAATCCAAAACATCAACAATTTTTTTCCTATAGATTCTGCTTAGCTTGCTGAGATTGTTTGTTGTTGAAATAACAAATCGCCAATAGACAATAAAGAAAATCATTTTGAAATTGTAATAACTTGCAATTTATATGTTGCAAAATGAATAAAGATGCATTTGCAGTCAGGAAAATTATAATTTCACAGGTAGTAATTGGCCAATACTAAATAATTCAAGGCTTTTTACAAAGTTCCTTCTGTTAAAACTATTATACCCAGATTACAAAAGCCATGTCTTACAATAAGTTGAAATATGAAACCCATATGAAAGGAACTGAGAAAACCAATTATTCTGAAGCAAAGGTACTACACTGGCACTGACGGGTGTGTTGAGAGCAGTTAAACTGTTCAATCAGGATTATATCTGAAATCAAATTGCGGTGGCTCAGACAATCTCAGCTAATATGTTAATATCACATTATTGTAAGAGAGAGGATGTCATCTCCAAGGACTCCAGTACTTTCCTATTAGGTCTCATGAAGCGGCTGAAGTCAATTTAAAAATGCTACTGAAATCTTCCTCAGCTTTCTGCAGTATAGTCAGGCATGTTGCTGTATTAAATGTTTCAAACCACACAAGGAACAGTTCAGTTCTAAACAGTTATACAACTTTCAGCATAGAACCACTGGACATTTAACTCAGTCAGTGCACGTTGGCAGTCATGATGCCACTGTTCTCGTTTATCTCCTGCCTCATTGTTCACCCAATATTTACCAGCTCCACCTTAATTTTTCCACCATCTCTGCCTCTTAGGACTTCTTACTACCCCTCTTATAGTCATGTATCCTCACCACAATGGCAAATGCTTCATAGTGATCCTTTCAGAACTTTTCATTATCTATAGATCGCAGCGCAATCATCTTCAGCCTCTTTTTTTCAATCAAAGATCCATCACATTCATCTTTTCCTAGTGCATATGTCTTATGGTGCACAATTTAAAATGGGAATCCTGGTCATCAGCAATCTATTGGGGCACTGGGCTGTATGTGCTGTATGACTCTAGACCAATCTCTTGCATTTGGGTGGCACAGTGATGAAACAATTAGACTGCCACTGTTGGGGCATAGGAGCTCACCGTTCAATTCTGGTGATATCAGTCCATGGAATGCATGAGTTTGCCCAGGTGCTCTGGTATCCCCCAAAGTCCAAAGACATTCCAGGTCTTTGGACTTTGTTCAAAGACAATTCCAGCTTAATTGGTCATAGTAAATTTTCCCGTGATTAGGTTGGGTTAAGTTAGGGTGGTGAGGTTCGAAGGGCCGGAAACGTCTATTCCATGCTGTAGCATGGATAATATAAATAAATAAACTTATTGAACACCGTGATCAATGGGGAGACGGAGACTGAGAGGCCATGATTATACCTTGCCTTAAAAGCTAGAACTATGTGGTCACGTTTGCCCCATATCGTTCTAAACCTTTCGTATCAAAGTTTTTGTCCAAGTACCTTTTAAACATTGTTAATCTATCTGCATCAACAAGCTCATTCCAGAAACTGACCACCCTCTGGGGGAAATCCTTGCCCACCGAGTTCTTATCACATCCCTGCCCTCTCACCTTAAACCTATGTCCTCTAGTTCTTGATTCCCCAACTCAGGGAAAAATTCTGTGCATATTGGCCCTATCTATGACCTTCATGATTTTATTGTGTGATCGATCACCCATCTTTCTCCTTGGTTCCGATGAAAAATGTCTCAACATGTTCAACCTCAGTCCGTAATGCAGTCCCTCGAGTTCTGGCAACATTTTCTTAAATCTCCTTTGCAATTTTCCTAGCTTAATGGCATCTTTCATACAGCAGGGTGAGCAAAGCTGAACACAATATTGCTAATGCATCCTCTCCAACACAGTGTAACTGCGTTATGACAACCCAGCATCTGTACTCAATGTACCCAGCATGCCTGACTGATGAAGGTCAAAGGCCTTCTTTCCAACACTGCCTATCTGTGATGCCATACACTTACATGCTTATGTCTCTCCATCCTACACTGTTCACTGTGTAATTCCTATCCGTATTTTTCTTCCCAAAATGCAACACCTTGCACGTATCTGAATTAAACTCCATTTTCCATCCCTCGGCCCACTTACGCAGCAAATCAGAATCCCTCTGTGAATCTGCATAGTCAGCTTCACTGTCTTTATCCACTTAGTTTGCTTTAGCCCTGCACTGCCTTAGGGTTAAGTTCACTTGTTTAATTAACCAAATGGAAATTTCCCAGTTGTAGCATTCAAATCTGGAACATCTGAACCATGAATATCCATGCATCAGGATGATCTTCATTGACTACAGTTCAGCATTCCACACATTCAACCCCTGTGAAACTAATCAATAAGCTCCAAAGCCTAGGCCTCGATATCTCCTTGTGCAACTGGATCCTTGACATGCAAACCCCAGTTGGCAGCAACAGCTGCACAATCGCCTTCAGCACAGTGCACCACAAGGCTGTGTGTTTAGCCCCCCTGCTCCATTCACTTTACACTTACGGCTGTGAGGCTAAGTACAGTTCCAGCACCATATTTTGGTTTGCTGACGACAGCACTGTTGTAGGCTGAATCAAAAGTGGCGACGAATTGTCCTATAGGATGGTTAATCTATAATCTATAACCTATAATCTGGTTTAATGGTGCCACAACAACAACCTCTCACTCACTTTCGAGGACTCTAAAACTAATGTTCTAATTATTTATTAATTATTATTATTTCCACAATTTGTTTTCTTTTGCACATTGGTCGGTTGTCAGTCTTTGTGTGTAGTTTTTCATTGTATTTCTTGTTCTACTGTGAATGACTGCAAGAAAAAAAATCTCAGTGTGGTATATGGTGACATTTATGTCCTCTGATGATCAAGCTATTTTGAACTTTTGAACGACATCTTTCAAGGGACCCTGGATTTCTGGTTCAGCATAATAGCCAAAATGCCAGTGTGATTCCTCCTCAGAATACAGCAAACCAGATCAGCAAGCAGAAGGGACATGTTGGTACTGGTAATTGGTTAATTGTTGATACGTGGATCAAAGTACAATAAACAGTACTTTTGCACGCCTCCCATATAGTTATTTCATCACACTAGTACATTGAGGTAATGCCAAGAGAAAACTAGAACAGAATTCAGAATAAAGTGTTACAGTTTCAGAGAAAGTGCAGTGCAGGTAACCGATAGGGTGCAAGGCCACAAAAAGATAGTGAGCTGAACAGTCGTTCACTCCAGGAGGATGTAAGATTGTTGGACCTGTATGTAGATTGTAAGGACATTAGCAGTTCTTGAAGTTTTAGAATTTATATTTAAAAGAGTAAATTGGTTATACTAGTAGTTCTGCAGAGAGCAACTCACAGCAAGTGGCCTCTGTTGAATCAATATCTGTGCTTGCAGGGTCAGTGCTTTCTCTATGATGCATAAAACTCAACTCAAGCTACAGCAGGGAGATTTCATTGGAACTCAGTGTTTCCTAGAGTGCTTCAAGCTCAAGGAATGCCAACTAGATCGAGTATTAGGTAATGAACCGGGTCAGATCACAGATCTGTCAGTGGGTGAGCATCTGGGGGACAGTGATCACCGCTCCCTGGCCTTTAGCATTATCATGGAAAAGGATAGAATCAGAGAGAACAGGAAAATTTTTAATTGGGGAGGAGCAATTATGAGGCTATAAGGCTAGAATGGTGTGAATTGGGATGATGTTTTTGCAGGGAAATGTACTATGGACATAGGGTCGATGTTTAGGGATCTCTTACAGGATGTTAGGGATAAATTTGTCCCGGTGAGAAAGATGAAGAATGGTAGGGTGAAGGAACTATGGGTGACAAGTGAGGCGGAGAATCTAGTCAGAATGAAGAAGGCAGCATACGTAAGGTTTAGGAAGCAAGGATCAGATGAGTCTATTGAGGAATATAGGGTAGCAAGGAAGGAGCTTAAGAAGGGGCTGAGGAGAGCAAGAAGGGGGCATGAGAAGGTCTTGGTGAGCAGGGTAAAGGAAAACCCAAAGGCATTCTTCAATTATGTGAAGAACAAAAGGTTGACAGGAGTGAAGGTAGGACCGATTAGAGATAAGGGTGGGAAGATATGCCTGAGGCTGTGGAAGTGAACGAGGTCCCCAATGAATACTTCTCTTCAGTATTCACCGAAGAGAGAGAACTTGATGACGGTGAGGACAATATGAGTGAGGTTGATGTTCTGGAGCATGTTGATATTATGGGAGAAGAGGTGTTGGAGTTGTTAAAATACATTAGGACAGTTAAATCCCCGGAGCCTGACGGAATATTCCGCAGGCTGCTCCACGAGGCGAGGGAAAAGATTGCTGAGCCTCTGGCTAGGATCTTTATGTCCTCATTGCCCACAGGAATGGTACCGGAGGATTGGAGGGAGGCAAATGTTGTCCCCTTGTTCAAAAAAGGTAGTAAGGATAGTCCGGGTAATTATAGACCAGAGAGCCTTACGTCTGTGGTGGGAAAGCTGTTGGAAAAGATTCTTAGAGATAAAATCTATGGGCATTTAGAGAATCATGGTCTGATCAGGGACAGTCAGCATGGCTTTGTGAAGGGCAGATCATGCCTAACAAGCCTGATAGAGTTCTTTGAGGAGGTGCCCAGGCATATAGATGAGGGTAGTGCAGTGGATGTGATCTACATGGATTTTAGTAAGGCATTTGACAAGGTTCCACATGGTAGGCTTATTCAGAAAGTCAGAAGGCATGGGATCCAGGGAAGTTTGGCCAGGTGGATTCAGAATTGGCTTGCCTGCAGAAAGCAGAGGGTCGTGGTGGAGGGAGTACATTCAGATTGGAGGGTTGTGACTGGTGGTGTCCCACAAGGATCTGTTCTGGAACCTCTACTTTTCGTGATTTTTATTAACGACCTGGATGTGGGGGTAGAAGGGTGGGTTGGCGAGTTCGCAGACGACACAAAGGTTGGTGGTGTTGTGGATAGTGTAGAAGATTGTCGAAGATTGCAGAGAGACATTGATAGGATGCAGAAGTGGGCTGAGAAGTGGCAGATGGAGTTCAACCCGGAGAAGTGTGAGGTGGTACACTTTGGAAGGACAAACTCCAAGGCAGAGTACGAAGTAAATGGCAGGATACTTGGTAGTGTGGAGGAGCAGAGGGATCTGGGGGTACATGTCCACAGGTCCCTGAAAGTTACCTCACAGGTAGACAGGGTAGTTAAGAAAGGTTATGGAGTGTTAACTTTCATAAGTCGAAGGATGGAGTTTAAGAGTCGTGGGGTAATGATGCAGCCCTATTAAACTCTGGTTAGGGCACATTTGGAGTTCTGTGTCCAGTTCTGGTCGCCTCACTATAGGAAGGATGTGGAAGCATTGGAAAGGGTACGGAGGAGATTTACCAGGAAGCTGCCTGGTTTAGAGAATATGCATTATGATTAGAGATTAAGGGAGCTAGGGCTTTACTCTTTGGAGAGAAGGAGGATGAGAGGAGACATGATAGAGGTATACAGATATTAAGAGGAATAGACAGAGTGGACAGCCAGCGCCTCTTCCCCAGGGCACCACTGCTCAGTACAAGAGGACATGGCTTTAAGGTAAGGGGAGGGAAGTTCAGGGGGGATATTAGAGGAAGGTTTTTCACTCAGAGAGTGGTTGGTGTGTGGAATGCACTGCCTGAGTCAGTGGTGGAGGCAGATACACCAGTGAAGTTTAAGAGACTACTAGACCGGTATATGGAGGAATTTAAGGCGGGGGTTATATGGGGGGCAGGGGTTAAGGGTCAGCACAACATTGTGGGCCGAATGGCCTGTACTGTGCTGTATCGTTCTATGTTTTTTGTTCTTTGAATTGACAGCCAGTCATTCTCAGCAAGGGAACGTTATCAATCACATCATAACGTGTCCTTCTTCACAGGTGTAAGAAAATGTTGCTGAATGGAGCTTTTTTTATCTAATTTATGTACATATCTGACATTTTTCTATGTTTCTGTTCTCACATATAACTAATGTTAAGGCCTAATGCAGCAAAAGTTTCTCAATTATACTGTGTGCTTACTGCAAAGAGTAAAATCAATATCAGGGAAGAAGCAATTGCTTTTTGTCTTTAAGTTTACTACTTTATGGGATCTGGAAATCACAGACAAAGCAAATGTTTAACATTCATCAACAATTCTCCACTAGAAGGTGGGAGTGAGCGGCCTTCTTGAACTGCTGTCTCTTCTGGTGAAGAGTCAAGTTGTCAGTTTGGGAACTTTATTCGATTTAGGCTCACTGGAAATTTCCATTTTGTTTTGGCCCAAGTCTTCATTAACATCATCCAGTTCCACCTGCCTGTATTGGGATCCAGGTTTCAGTAATGACTTTATTTTTATTGTGGGTGGACAGATGGTGTGTAGCTCTGTTGAAGTACATTTCCACATCAGGATGATATCCAATGTGGTCGTCTTCCTTTGTGCCTGCTGCCTTTGTCCTTGGTGACAGAGGTCACGAACTTGGTGTTACAGTCAGGTCAGCAAAGGAGAATAAATTCAAGCATCTTGTAGCCTTAGCAGCTACTGTGTGCCTGAGATGGAGGATATGAATATTTAAGATGCCCGTCAAGTCTGGCAACTTTATCCAGGCAAGTGGACAGCATTCCATCACACGCCTGACTTGGGCCACCTGCAAGATACATGGCATTTGAACAGGCAAGTACCAAATGACAAGTTACCCAGCTTTTGAACTTGTGTTGTCAATCCAATTAAGATATCCAGTAACTGGATATTGCCAGTGGGCAATTCCATGTAAGGTGGTCAACTCTCATCACAGATGGTCATTAGATGGCACTTTAGTGGCATGTCAACTAAACGCCATCTCTCAGCTCATGTCTGAATGCTGCCTCAGTCTTGGCACATGCTGTTTTTTTGTGATGAGGTCTTGGATAAAACTGAACCGAAATTTCACCCTGATGATTATATATTGCAAGTTTAAGGTGAGAGGGTGAAACCTGAAAGATCTGCAGCATGAATTCCCACAAAGTCTGAGACCTGAGACCTCGGGGAAGCTCCTAGGAAAACACAGAGAAATAGTCATTTAAAAATTACACCCATTTCCTGCTGATGAAGATGTAGGTGGCCCTAATAATATTCTTTCCCTAGCCACTCTTGTACTCCTATCAAACCTCAGGATTTCCTTTTCTTTGACAGGCTGCTAGCTGCCAGATCCATCTCATACCCTCTCTTTGACCTCCTGATTTTCCTGTTCAGTGTATTCTTAATCTGCTTATAATTATCAAGCAATTCATTTGTCCCTGATCTCCTAAATCCAATTTGGGTTTCCTGTTTTTTTCTTGACAGGAGCCATCTCTCATCAGCCAGGTTTACCCTGCAACCCAGCAGGGACATATTGATCCTGGACTCTTGATGTCTCACTTTTAAAACCGTTCAGAGTCGGAATCAGAATTAGGTTTAATATCATTGACATATGCCATGAAATTCATTGTCAGTGACAGCAGTACAGTGCAATACATGATATATAGGAAAAGTAAGTAAATTATTTACTGGAATTATATATGTATATTAAATAGTTCAATTAAAAATAGTGCAAAAACAGAAATAATAGAAGTGAGGTAGTGACCATGGGTTCAATGTCCACTTAGAAATTGGATGACAGAGGGGAAGAAGCTGTTCCTGAATCACTGAGTATGTGCCTTCAGGCTTCTGTATGTCCTACCTGATGGTAACAATGAGAGGAAGGCATTCCCTAGACTAGTGGTCACCAACCTTTCTAAGCCCAAGATCCCCTACCTCGGCCTCAGTGAAAGGCAAGATTGACGCCCAGATCGATTAGTTACGCACATGCACAACGGGGCAAAAAAGACCGGAAGTAAAACCCCGCAACCCGGAAGTAGAAATAATGTATGAACACCAGGGGTACCCATCCTTCTTGGCACCGCGGACCGGTTTAGTATAGACAATATTCTTCCAGACCGGCTGACGGGGGGGAGGAGTGTTAAACCCGACCAGAATACAGCGATACTCGAAGCAGCTTCCTTATGTCCAGTCTATTCCACAATTTAGTTTTCACAGCTCTCAGCACTTGCTTCTGTCCTGCTTGCTCACGTTTTTTTTTCCACTCAAAAAACTCAACAGATTTGTCTTTAAGTGCGGGATGCTTGGACTCCGAAGTAGTTTTGAGGGCTTCAATGTCTCATTAGACAGCCTCCCACCCGCCCGCCACCAGACGCCCTGGCCAGGTGCGGCTGTTCCCGTGCCAGGGCCGCGGCGGTCGCAGTCCGGAGACAGCGACTGACCGACTGAGTGAGGAGTGCGACAGGCACGCGTCCACCCCCTTGCAGGATCTACTGGCTGACAAAAGTTTGGCTCGAGGGATGACTTTCAGTAGATCGCAGCGAGGAAGCTGCTCTGCTACTTACGAAACCCTGAGCCCGAATTAGGTCGTCTGCGAATATTTTAGCACCGGGTTCCCCACGAACATTCGTTCTGCTGAACGGGTTTAGAGGCGGCGCCCATCTGTCCGCGCTCCGGGCCAGTAGCAACGGCACTTCTCGCCGGCCACTTGAGGCCAACCGGTGATCCTTGGCACGAGGGTATCACTGCGTTTAGGCGACTGATGGCCTCGCGTGCGTTCAACTTCCAACAGTGGGCGTGAAAGGGAATGAGGAAAGGTGCAGCTGACTCATATTGTTTCCTCATGGCCTGGTGGTTGGGGACCACTGAAGTTCACTGTGTAGTTCATGGCGGGGGAGCTACACGCATGCACACTGGGCAGAAAGAACAGAACTAAAACCCCACAACCCAGAAACAATCTCTCAACAGTATTTGTGCATTTATTTTTCTTTTTTTTCGGGATCTACTGGGAAAGTCTCAAAGATCGATCAATCGATCGCGATCGACGGGTTGGCGACCACTACTAGATGATGGGGTTCCTTAATAATGGCCATCTCCTTTCTGAGGCAGGGCTCCTTTAAGATGTCTTGAATAATACAGAGGCTAATACCCTAGATGGGGTTGACCAATTTTACAACTTTCTGTAGTTTTTTTCGATCCTGTGCAGTTGCCACCACTCCGCCCCCACCCCCAAATCAGACAGTGATGCAGCTGGTGAGGGCACTCCTTTCATTTCAAGCAGGCTCATCAAATTGACTTCTGCCTAACTCCCCCCAGCTCTGCTCTAGCTTACAATCTTAATCATTTTCCATCACTATCTTAAAACAAATAGAATGATTGTCACCAGAATTAAAATGCTCCATGACTACCTATTACTTAGTATTGCAATTTAAAAGTCTTCTAATTGGTCATTGCTCAGCCTTTACGAGGGGTGATTGATAACTTTGTGGCCTACGGTACATAAAGGAGTCAGTTTTAGAAAACCTAGCACATTTATTTCTCACTGTTTCCTAGCGTTGCCACCATGTCCTGGTGGACCTACTTGGGTGATAAGCCCTTGAGAACCAGGTAGCAGTTGACTGCACGAAGGCCGATGTTGCCCATATTCTCAGACAGTGCTTACTTGCAGTTTTCAATTATCTGAAACAGAAATGCCACATGAGTTATTAACTTCAAACTTCCTGCATAATCACTCTAAGAGATGAACTGCAGGAGCATGTAACGAGAGCTGTATAACTCATCTCCTTCTACCTTAGGCCACAAACTTATCAATCACCCCTGTTGTGGACCACTTTCTGGAAGTCCAAGACACTGACTTCTACAAAAAAGGGATCCATATGCTCCATGACCGCGGGACTAAGTGTGTAAATGTAGGAGGGGATTATGTTGAAAATTAAATGTGCTAGGTTTTCTAAAATTGACTCCTTCTACCTTAGGCCTTGAAGAGGCCAATTACCCCTCATATTTCCAAGTCAGGATGGTGTGAGCCTTGAAGAGGAACCTGCTGGCTGTAGTGTTCCCAGCCATGTTCTGCCCTTGTCTTTCTTGGTGCAAGAGATGTCTAGGGTTGAAAACCATAATGGTTCATCCTTAACTTTCTCCCTATAGATCAGAACCTTCCAAAACCAGAATTCCTGGCTTATTGGAACAATGGTGCTGGGTTTCTACACATGTCCGAAAAAATTGATTAAAGGAATCTCTAATCTTCATCAGAAGGAGCCTTTCAACCAGAGAATATTGCTTATTTCTCAACATGACTTTGATTTCACAAGCCTTGTTGACTAAGTGTGGAATTGAGTCTTTGAGATCATGAAAACTCAAAACCTGGTGCGTCAGCTAAGCAAAGTCAATGGAGCTGAGCTGTGGGGATAATAGGCAGAGGTCATGAAAAGCAGTGAGTCTCCTACTTCAGGTTTGGTCATGGTGCACTGACTTCACTGCTTTTTAGATCCAATAATATCCAAGATAAAATCTATTCCTGATAATTCAATGATTAAATGAGCTAAAAGATACAAAGTTCACAGAGGGTGATTGATGGACCCCGTTGATGAGTCAATGTCTTTTTTGTAAAAAAGGGAAGGAGAGAACAGGATGTGTATAGAAAGGGTGCAGAGGAGATTTACAAGGATGTTGCCTGGATTGGGGAGCATGCCTTATGAGAACAGGTTGAGTGAACTCGGCCTTTTCTCCTCGGAGCGACGGAGGATGAGAGGTGACCTGATAGAGGTGTGTAAGATGATGAGAGGCATTGATTGTGTGGATAGTCAGAGGCTGAAGTGGCTAGCACTAGAGGGCATAGTTTTAAGGTGCTGGGAAGTAGGTAGAGAGGAGATGTCGCAGCTAAGTTTTTTTACTCAGAGAGTGGTGAGTGCGTGGAATGGGCTGCCGGCGACGGTGGTGGAG
Source organism: Hypanus sabinus (assembly GCF_030144855.1). Classification (NCBI taxonomy): domain Eukaryota; kingdom Metazoa; phylum Chordata; class Chondrichthyes; order Myliobatiformes; family Dasyatidae; genus Hypanus; species Hypanus sabinus. The sequence continues at coordinate 69,671,710 of NC_082725.1, read as the reverse complement.
GCGGATACGATAGGATCTTTTAAGAGGTTCCTGGATAGGTACATGGAGCTTAGAAAAATAGAGGGCTATAGGTGAGCCGAAGTAATTTCTAAAGTAAGTTCAGCACAGCTTTGTGGGCCAAAGGGCCTCTATTGCGCTGTAGGCTTTCTATGTTTCTAAGAATGCAGGTGATGTAAATCCGGTGACTTACCCTGGAACATAATGTTATTAAGGTCATGTTCCAGTGTAAGTCACTGGCTTTAAATGCTGGACATTGCAACCCCAACAACAATAATTGTATTTTTCCAAACAAGTCAATAAGCATCTGCGCATTAGATGCACTAACTCTGTCAATTTGTAATTTGTTTAATTTCACTTGTAATATTCTGCCAATTGTAAGTTCATTCTTTTTCTAAGATTCAATTTAACTTAACTCAAGAGATCTATTTGCGACCACAGCAAACCATATTGTGTACGGGTTATGCTTATAACCAATTCATTGAGCTGCATTCATTACGAAGAATTACTACAGATAAAGACAAGAGTCACAATGTGATCCTTAGACTCCCAACAGTTTCTATCTCTCTTCCCCTCCTGCTGTTCTGGTTCTTCATCCTGGTGCCTCCCCCTCGCAAATTAAGCACTCTTATATGTATTTCTCTTTAATTTAGTATGGTGACTAATAAGCTCCTGGGCTATCTCAGCCCTAGTCATTTGTTATCCTACGTTGTATGACTTCCCATATACTAGCATGTGTGATTTCACATGGCCTGTCCTACATCCTGAAACCAAGGTGTTTTTTCACTCCACTCCATATCACTTTCTTGCAGATTTTTCAGCTCTGCTGCTCACGTCCTCAATGGCCATCCCTCACTTTTATTGATTTAATTAATGTTATGCTTTGAGAATCATGGCTCATTAGTGCATCCCTTGCAGCTTTAGTTATGGCTTGTTTCTGTTTATTAGTCTGTTTGCGTCATCCTGCAGTTTGTTTCCTGACCTTTAACGTTCATGATCCTACTCCAACTAATGCTATGCTGTTAGCATACATTTGAGCTAAATGATCCCATGATTTGTTTCCTTGCCTCATGCCATGTTAACAGCGAATGCTTTTGACACAGTGTGTATAACAGTAAGAGAACAACATGGGCCCTTCAGCCTAATGAGTCTTGCTGACAACCATGGCCATCTAGCTAGTCTTCATTTCCATCTGAGCCACACCCCTTCATGTAGCAATGCAAGTGGTACCATTGTATCTAGCTCAATAACTTCTTCTGGCAGTTTATTCAATATGCTCATCAACCAGTTGATAAAACGTTACCCCTCAGGGCCCTTTCAAATCTTTCCCTCTCACCCAAAATCTATAGCCTCTAGTTTTGGACGCCATAATATGACTGTGATCTTTCACCCAATCTATGCCCCTTATGAGATTATACACCTCTTTAAGGACATCCCTCATTCTCCTATGTTCCAAGGAATAGACATAGACTAGCCTACCATCCCCTATAACTCCGGCCCTCTAAAAGACCTTCCAGTGAGATGACGGTGTGCTTACATGCAGCAACCATTCTGGGCCCAATCAAAGGTGCTTTCTTTTTCATTTTGTGTGCCTTTTTTCTGATTGCAAGTCACTGCTGGATACTAAGGAGATCAAGTACTGCAGGCTTGGGTGAGGTATGTAACTTCATCTTTATTACTCACCTGTAACTGTACGGTTACAGCAGTGAGGATGACTCCAGGAGCTGTGCTGTGTTCTATGCATGAGATGTGGGAATTCTGGGAGACCTGCAGCCTCCCAGATAGCCACATCTGCAGCAGGTGCAGCTCCTCAGATAAGGTGTTAAGGAACTGGAGTTCCAGCTCGATGATCTTTGGCTCATACAGGAAACTGAGGAGATGATAGATAAGAGACAAGAGAAAATCTGCAGATGCTGGAAATCCAAGCAACACACATAAAATGCTGGAGGAACTCAGCAGGCCAGGCAGCATCTATAGAAAGAAGTACTATTGACATTTTGGGCCAAGACCCTTCAACAGGACTGGAGAAAAAAAAATGAGGAAATTTAAAAGGTAGGGAAGGGAGAGAGAAACACAAGGTGATGGGTGAAACCATGAGGGGGAGGGATGAAGTAAAGAGTTACAAAGTTGATTGGTGAAAGAGCTACAGGGTTAGAGAAGGGGCAATCCAATAGGAGAGAACACAAAGTAAAGGAAGAAAGAAAAGGGGGAAGGAGCTCCAGAGAGAAGCAATGGATGGGCAAGGAGATTAGGTGAGAAAGGAGAAAAACAAATAGGGAAGGGTGAAGGAAGAGGAGGGGCCATTACCAGATGTTTGAGAAACCGATATTCATGCCATCAGGTTGGAGGCTACCCAGTCAGAATACAAGGTGTTGTTCCTCCAACCCGAGTGTGGCCTCATCATGACAGTAGAGGAGGCCATGGACTGACATGTCAGAATGGGAATGGGAAGTGGAATTATAATGGGTGGACACAGGGAGATCCCGCTTCTTCTAGCAGACAGCGCATAAGTGCTCAGTAAAGCAGTCTGACTGCGATACAGGAGGCCACACCGGGAGCACCAGGCACAGTATATGACCACATCAGACTCAGAGGAGTCTGCAGCTGATGGAAGGTAGTCATTTCTACGTTGCAGGAGGCAGGCATCTGAGGGACTGTCAGGAAAGGAAAAGGAAATGGGCAGCCAGCTCAGAATACCCCTGTGGCCATCCCCCTCAATAGTAAGTATACCATTTTGGATTTTGTTGAGAGGGACGACCAACCTGGGGAGCAGCAGTAATGGGATCATTCTAAAGGGGGAGGAGCAGCCAGAGGACCTGGTATGTGTTGGCACCAATGACATAAGTAGGAAATCTGAGGATTTCCTTTCAGGGAGCTAGGAAAGCAGGACCTCAAGGGTAGTAATCTCTGGATTACTGTCCTTGCCATATGTCAGTGTGGGTAAAAATAGGATGTTTTGGCAGGTGAATGCATGGCTGAGAAACTGGTGCAGGGAGCAGAGGTTCAGATTTCTGGATCATTGGGATCTCTTCTAGAGCGGGTATAACCTGTACAAAAGGGGTGGGTTACATCTGAAACTGAGGGGACCAATATTCTTGCAGCATGGTTTGCTAGAGCTGTTGCAGAGGGTTTAAATTAACTTGATAGTGGGGGTGGGAACCAAAATAATAGGGGGGCAGATAGGGCTATTGGTTTACAAGGAGAGGCAGATAGGGCAAGGTTACAGACAGTAGGATGAGTTGCGATGTAAAAGGGAGACAACATCAAAAGGGGTACAGATACAGGACTGAAGGTGTTATATTTGAATATGTGCAGTATACAGAATAAGGTGGATAATCTTGTAGCACAGTTAGAGAATGGTAGGTATGACTTTGTGGCCATCACTGAGTTGTGGCTGAATGAAGATTATAGTTGGGAACTGAACATCCAAGCATACGGAGCGTATTGAAAGGACAAAGGAGGTGGCATGGCAAAAGTAAAATCAAATCCTTAGGAAACGTAGGATTGGAAGATGTGGAACCCTTGTGGGTAGAATTAAGAAACTGAAAATATAAGAAGTCCTGATGAGAGTTATATACAGGCCTCCAATAATATCCAGATGTGGGCTAAAAATTACAATGGAAGTTAGGAAAGGCATGTCAAAATGGCAGTGCTACAATTATCACAGCGAATTTCAACATGCAGATAAATTGGGAAAACTAGGTTGGCATTGAATCCCAAGAGAGAGAATATGTAGGATGCCTACAGGATTCGTTTTTAGAGGAGCTTCTGGTTGAGTCCACTCTGTAGTAATCAGCTATTCTGGAGTGGGTGCTGTGTAATGATTAAGGGAGTTTAAGGTAAAGAAACCTTTAGGAGGCAGTGATCATAATATGAAAGAATTCACCTTGCATTTTGAGAGGGAGAAGATACAGTCAGTTGTATCGGTATTACAGTGGATTAAAGGGAATTATGTAGGTATGAGAGAGGAGTTTGGCCAAAGTTAATTGGACTAGCAGAGATGATAACAGAGTTTATGATAGAGTTTATGGGAGCAATTCAAAAGACACAGTAAAGCTGCATCATTAAGAAGTATTCTAAAGGCTGGATAGCACAAGTGTGTCTGACAAGGGAAGTCAAGGCCAACATAAAATCAACAGAGAGAGCATATAATAGAGCAAAAATTATTGGGAACTTAGAGAATTGAGAAGTGTTTTAAAAACCAACAGAAGGCAACTAAAAGCCATAAGGAGGGAAAAGATAAAAATATAAAGGTAAGCCGCACAATAGCATCAAAGAGGAATCGAAAAGTTTGTTCAGATATATAAAGAGTAAAAGACAGGCAAGAGTAGATATTGGACCACTGGAAAACGACACTGGAGAGGTAGTTATGGGGGACAAGGAAGTGGTGGATGAACTGAATAAGTATTTTGCATCAGTTTTCACTGTGGAAGACACGAGCAGTGTGCCAGAGTTTGAGAATGTTAGTGGGGGGGGGGGGGGAAGTAAGTGTGGTGGTTCAGTCCGAAGTCTACGGTCTGGCCCGCAGACTCTGGACTCCGGGTTTTCCGGCTGTCCCTTGCTGCGGTTGGACTTAACTAGAAACACCTGAGGCTCATATTGGAACTGGAAATATAAGTGGCCCTGGTATTGAGTGTGGTTGGGGGTTGTCTTGTCAAGATACTCATGGCACAGTTGGCTAGTGGAAGGCTAGAACAGATTCTTGCTGACCTTGGGCTGCATTGGAGAACCATGGCTTCTGGGAGCCTTGCTGGTAGTAGTTGGGGTGGTCATTGTGGTATGGATTCAGCTGTTTCCTGGGCCAGCTGGGTGGCTGTCAGCTGCTCTGAACTAGGTAGGGATCTGGTTGTTTCTGTTGCCAGCCAAGGCTGCTGGCTGTAATGGCTACTTGGAGCTACCCTGATGCAGAGATGGAACTGCCTGTCAGTCCTTGGTGTTTGTCTCTTCCTGTCCTTGCCCCTGTGGTGTAGGTCAGGCTGTTCTGCCATTACCTGATGGATGGTCCTGCCCCACCTTGGTGTAGGGTTATAGATGAGTCCTGGCTTGTTGGTGGATAAGTCCTGGCTCCATGTCGAAGTACAGTTCCTAGTCTGCCCCTAGCTCCAGCCTCAAGCTCCAAGCCTGCAGCCTCGAGCCTTGACCCAAGCCTCAAGACCCCAAGTCCTTAGTCAAGCCTTGTCACATCCTCGCCTGGGTTTGGGGGTCCAGGCCCAAGGCAAGACCCAGGTTCTGAGTCCTTGTCCAGTCTCGGGCTCAGAGTCCACCCCAGGCTCCTTGTTCCCAGTCCCTCGACCTGGTTCTGCTTCCCCTGCCTGGACTGCATCCCATCCCATCCCATCCTTGGGTTCTGTCTCGTCCTGTTTCCAGGACTCCAGTGTCTGTGTCCTGCAGTTGGGTCTTGATTCAGCACCCAACTTATGACAGTAAGGGCAGTTGCTATTATTAGAGAGAAGGTGCCTGGGAAAATTGAAAGGTCTGAAGATAGGTAGATGAGTCACCTGGACCAGATGGACTACATCCCAGGATTCTGAAAGAAGTAGCTGAAGAGGTTGTGGGGGCATTAGTAATGATCTTTCAAGAATCTCTAGATTCTGGAAGACTGGAAAACTGAAAATGTCACTCCACTCTTCAAGAAGGGAGTGAGGCAGAAGACAGGAAATTATAGTCCAGATAACCTAACCTCAGTGGTTGGGAAGATGTTGGAATTGATTGTTAAGGGTGTGGCTTTGGGGTACCTGGAAGTACATGATAAAATAGGCCAAAGTCAGCATAGTTTCCTTGAGGGAAACCTGAGCTTGACAAATCTATTGGAATTCTTTGAGGAAATAACATGCAGGATAGACAAAAGAAAATTGGTGGACATTGTGTACTTGGATTTCAGCAGGCCCCTGACCAAGTCATTTTTTTAACAGTCCTGATGAAGGGTCTCAGCCTGAAATGTAGACTGTTTACTCTTTCATTGATGCTGCCTGGCCTGCTGAGTTCCTCCAGCATTTTGTGTGTGTTCCTTGGATATCCAGCATCTGCTGATTTTCTTGTGAAAGGCATCATTTCAATATGACTAGAATATAAAAGCATGACTGTAATGCTAAGGTTTTATAAAGCACTAGTTAGCCTCACAGAGTATTGTGAGCAGTTCGGGCCACCTTATTTAAGAAAGAATATGCTGACATTGGAAAGGGTTCAGAGGAGGTTTATAAGCATGATTTTGGGAATGAAAGGGTGATTGATAGCACTGGGTCTTTACTCATAGTAATTTAGAAGAATAATGGGGAGATTTCATTGAAACCTATTGAATGTTGAAAAGCCTTGATAAATTGGATATTGAGAGTATCTTTCCTATAGTGGGGGAGTCTAGGACCAGAGGAGGGATAAAGGGAATAGAGGGACTTCCATTTGGAATGGAGATAAGGAGGAAGTTCTGCAGCTAAAGGTGAACCTCTGGAATTTGTTGCCTCACATGGCTATGGAGGACAGGCCATTGGGTGTATTTAAGGTGGTGGATGATATTTTCTTCATTAGTCAGGGCATGAAGTGATATGGGGTGAAGGCAGGAGAAAGGGATTTGGAGCGAATTGGAGCAGGCAGGATAAAGTAAGGGTGCAGACAGAAATGGCCTAATTCTGCTCTTATGAACTATGAGTTGCTCAGTGGTGAAGCTGGATTTATTGTACTGCTGCCTGGACTTGCTGTGTACTGTTGTGCTGAGAAGGTGCCAGTGTGTGTGATTGTCTTGGATATTTTTATTGTCATTGCAAATCTTGTTAGATATTGGTAAAATGTAAAATACTGCAAGTTTGATTCACTGGTTCATTGGCAGAATCAAGGGCTGGAGAGTTGTGTTGCCTAGGTTCTGGCGTAGACTAGGCCTAGGCCGAAGCTGAAGGGTTGCCTGTGGCAGTTGTCAAGGGGAGGAAGCACTGAGGCAGTGCTGTACACTCAGTGGACCAGGCCAGTTTACCACCAATCTCATCATACAACACAGGGACTTGTCCTAGACACACAAAATGCTGGAGGAAAACAGCAGGTCAGGTAGCATCTATGGAAGAGTACACTCACATTTCATGTCAAAACCCTTCATCACAGTCTCAGCCCAAAATGTCAACTGAGTCCTGATGAAGGGTCTCGGTCCAAAATGTCGGCTATACTCTTCCATAGATGCTGCTTGGCCTGCTGGGTTATTCCAGTATATTGTGTGTGTTGCTTGGATTTCCAGCATCCGCAGATATTCTCTTTATTGTAATTGGACTACCTCACTGCAAACTCTCTTCAATGGGATTCACTATGTTATATTTTTCTCCGTTTGTGACTTTTCTCTGAAATCATCAACATATATGGTAGTTGTATGAATGTAATGTACTGTGTGTTGACATTGATGAGTTTTGCACTAGAGCGGGGGTCGGCAACCCGCGGCTCCGGAGCCACATGTGGCTCTTTTACGTCTGTGCTGCGGCTCCCTGTTGCTTTGGGAAATAATTGGTCAGTATTTAATTAAAATGTATTTTATGTTAGTTTGTTAGTTTTTGAAATGTAATTCTAAATTTGAAGATTATGGTGATCTTGTACAATCTAAATAAGACGTTGTGGCGACCCATTTCCTGACACATCCGAACCGGCTCACAATTAGCCAGCGTTCAGGCTAAGGGAGATAGACTACGGGGGTTTGTGGGTACGTGTCTTTTGCAGCATCCGCGCCCATGGGGGGCGGGTTGAGGGAGGCTTAAAAACAAGGCTACTTAGTTCGAATAAAGCTATCTTTGACTGCAGTTTACTGACTGCGTGTAGCACACCGCTACAACGTGTTTTTATCGCTGGCTGTCCAGAGGGGAGGTGCTGAAACGCTTTGTCGCGTGTCTGGAAGAAGTGAAAACTTTCCTGGGCAGCAAAGGGCCCACCTTTCCTGAGCTGGAACAGCCAGAGTGGCTGGAAAAGCTACACTTCATGGTAGACATGACAGCGCACCTGAACACGCTGAACACAGCTCTTCAGGGGTAAGGACATACAGCCCTGCACATGTTGGAGGATGTTTTGGCATTTGATCGCAAGTTGACAGTGCTTGCCAGAGATTTACAGAAAGGCACATTGTATCACTTCCCCAATTTGAGAGAGTTCAAACAAGGTCACGACATGATAAATTCGGAGTATTTACATTCTGCAATCATCGCAATGCAAACATCGTTTGGGAAACGCTTCTGTGAGCTCAGAGAGGAAAAAAAACACATTATCCTTCCCGGTCACTCCCCTAAGCATCGATCCATCCCTACTGAATACGACTGCATTGTCAGGTGTGAGTCAACCTGACCAAGTATGATAAATATTTTAATTGCCTATTATTTTACGTATATTCATATGTTTTCATTGTTCAGTGAAATAGTCCTTTTATTTTTCAGGTTGACAGCTGGCTGACGTTATTTTTGGTTTGCTGCTGGCGACAAATTTAAGTTTGGCGTTTTTCATAAATACAAGAAGGACTCAAATAGACGTTGAGTATTTTACTTAAAAGTAACCTTCAACCAAACGTCTTTTTTTCGGAGTTCAAAAAGTTTTTGTTGCATGCAGAAATGTAATTTCGTTTTCTCTGCAGGAGTTCATCAAATTCATAAATGCAACACATTATACTTTGTTTATACATAGCAAAACAAAATGTTGTATGCAGTGTTATTTCATTTTAAATGTCAAACGGGTTTTGCGGCTCCCAGTGTTTTCTTTTCTGTGGGAAACGGGTCCAAGTGGCTCTTTCAGTGGTAAAGGTTGCTGACCCCTGCACTAGAGGAATGCTGCCTCTCTGGCTATATTCATGTCTGATTGATAAATATACTTGAACATGAACGTGCAATAGTCCTACCAACATCCTGGTAAATCATTTTCAGCTCTTTCCAGTTTAACTTCATCGTTCTTTTAACGAGAAGATGAAAACTGTGCTCAGTACACTAACTGTAGTCTCACCAATGACTTCAACATGTGTAACATAATGTCCCAGCTCCTACACGCGATGCCTGACCGGCTCCTACACACGATGCCTGACTGATGACAATTATGATTGAAAGGTTTAGATAAGTCAAAATATTGGATCTTTATTTTCACTACATTTTCAAATGAGATTAGTCAATACGTTAAAAGTATTCAATATAACTATTATGTGATTGTTACTCAGAATTTACTTTGATATGATTGAATTTCATTCAAAATGAATAGTTATATTTTGTCTACCCTCATCTTGTTCATCTTTGAATAATTTCACATGTCGTTTATAAGCTCTAAATCCTTCACATACACCATCTGTTCTTTGTAAAAGTCTTCTGAAATGATTATTGTAGATCCTGTCAGTACAAAGCACAACATAATTAAGATAATTATTGATTGCATGCTCTTTTTCCATGCAGAGTTAACAACTAATTGATACCTTAGAGCATGCAGCATACATTATTTTGAAGAAACTTAAAGAAACACCATCCATAATTAATGATATAATGAGATATAAAAGTGATTTCCTCATCTAAAAGAATTCCAAGATTAGTAGATTTACAAATAAGGGAAGGGTTGATATTTTGTTGTGTTTGGTGTTCCACTGAGCATTGTGGTTTTGGTATGTTCGTGTCCGAACTTGCGGGCTGCCCCCAGCACCTCCTTCAGTGTGCTGGTTTTTAATGCAACCGAGGCAGTTCGCTGTATCTTTCAATGCACGTGTGATAAGCAACTGAGAGTCTGATCTTTGCATCTAAGTTAACCTTTCACTTCCATTATCATACTTACAGCAGTTTTCTTTATCAAAAATCATGCCAGATTAGATTCAGATGAAAGTTAATCACTCTCACAACCTAGGTTCCTACGTTTTGGGGGATGCGACTATAAAGTCGGGCCCACAATATTGACATTAAACCATCAGATTTACTTAGCACAGTATTAAATGACCAGTGTTAAGTTTCATCCTAAACCACCTCATCACTAACAGAAAAATATTCCCTGATAAAATGCCTGGTAATTTGATGCAGTCACCAGTGAACAATTATTAAGCCTTTACATTCAATGACCTAACATACCAATTCCAGCCAAATGGTCATATTCTCTAGCATCAAGGTCAAGATTATTCTGTTACTGGACACATTGTCCCTCAAATCTCCATCCATAATGAAGCTCAAGACAAAATGGACAACTCTGTTTTTTTATTCATATCAGATCACTTATCTTTGGGGTGGAAACAGACAAATGTAACTCCAAACTGGAACTCAAGCATTTATCAAGTGTCCTCAGTAACATTCCTTAAGGCTGTGAAAGATGGGTCACACACACCAGACAGACATGGAAACTGATCTGCTGAGAAAAATGCTTGGAATCACATGGGACTAATAGGTCACTTACAACAAGATCCTTTTTGAAGCTGACCAGGTTGGACCATCCACAAAATCAGCTGGCTGGAGCAGTGCTGTGTGATTGGCTCCAGGAGCTACAGATCAGAAGGAGGAAGGCTGGAACGTTGAACTCAACAAATTCCCACTGGGAGAATTGAGGCTGGTGCAAGCAATGCAAGTATCCAGGAAAAAGAAATTCCTACTGGGAGAATTGAGGCTGGGGAAAGCAGTTATGTTCTCCAGCCAATATCTTGCAAGTGGACCTATAATAATTGTAGGAGTTTGCTATTTGTTCTTCATGTGCATTTCCCCATTACTACCAAGGAACAAAGCTTGATTTACCTTGCTGGATTTCCATTTTTATTTCAAGGTAAAGGATAACCTTCAAACCTCCAGAGAAGCTTCTTGCGAAACTGAAAGGGCTGAGGGTAGATAAGTCACCTGGACCAGATGGTCTGCAACCCAGAGTTCTGAAAGAGGTAGGTGAAGAGATTGTGGAGACATTAGTAATGATCTTTCAAGAATCACTAGATTCTGGAATGGTTCTAAATGACTGGAAAATTGCAAATGTCACTCCACTCTTAAAAAAGGGAGAGAGACAGAAGAAAGGAAACTATAGTCTGATCTCAGTGGTTGGAAAGATGTTGGATTTAATTAGTAAGGATAATGTGTCAGGGTACTTGGAGGCACATGATAAAATAGGCTGTAGTCAGCATGGATTCCTCAAGGGAAAACCTTGCCTGACAAATCTTTTGGAATTATTTGAAGAAATAACAAGCAGGATAGACAACGGAGAATCGGATGATGCTGTGTGCTTGGATTTTCAGAAGGATTGACAGCCCAGTCAGTGACAGGAGCAGGCCAAAGCAATGAGGTTTTCACAGGTCACCAACGTTTGTTGAGAAAGGAGACTTTTGCGGGCACTCAGGCTCATTTCGACGGCCCAATCAGCAGCAGGAACAGGTGATAGCAACGAAGTTTCTCACAGGTCGGTGATATTTGTTTATGAGTACAGAAGGGACAAGCGGGGTGGCCATCGGTGGGAATGGGCCAGTGGTGAGAATAGGAGTGTCAGGCTTTGGCTGAAAGGAGGCTTCAGCTCAAAAGAGGTGTTGGCTTTGGGGAAGCTTCTGTTAAGGTTCCCTTTTTTTTCTCACTCTCTTACTGTACTGAGTATAGTAAATGGCTGTTGTGTGTTCTTCACGCCAGGTATTGGAGTCCTGGGAGACCCATATTCTCCCAGGGAACTACTTCTGCGTGAAGTGCATCTGGCTGTAGCTCCATGAAGATTGTGTTAGGGATCTGGATGACCTTCAGCAGAAAGTAAATTGTAAACCAGTTAGCCAGACGTCAGAGGTTGGGGAGATGTTGGAATCAATTGTTCAGGATGAGATTATGGAGTACTTGGTGACACAGCATGGTTTCCTTAAGGGAAAATCTTGCCTGACAAACCTGTTGGAATTATTTGAGGATGTTACACATAGGATAGATAGATAAAGGGGGTGCAACATATTTGTATGTTTGGACTTTCAGAAGGCCTTTGACAAGGTGCCACATATGAGGTGACTTACCAGGTTAAGAGCCCATGGTATTACAGGAAAGTTACTAACATGGTTGGAGCATTGGCTGATTGGTAGAGGCAGAGAGTGGGAATAAAAGGATCCTTTTCTGGTTGGCTGCCGGTGACTGGGGTGTTCTGCAGGGGGCAGTGTTGGGACCGCCACTTGTTATGCTGTATACTAATGATGTAGATGATGGAACAGATGGCTTTGTTGTCAGGTTTGCAGATGATATGAAGATTGGTGGAGGGGCAGGTAGTGTTGGGGAAACAGTAAGGTTGCAGAAGGACTCAGACAGATTAGGAGAATGGGCAAGAGAGTGGTAAATGAAATATGATGTTGGAAAATGCATGGTCATCCACTTTGGTAGTAGAAGTCAAGGAAGACAAACGCAG